>NC_056744.1:1217602723-1217841626 GCF_019279795.1 Protopterus annectens
GTAGTTGGTTGCCGTGACAGTGGTAATTGGAAGTACTACACAGCATGCTGCATGCAGGTAGCAAGTGAAGGACACTGACTGGTGCAGAGGCCATCACCTACAAAATCCATGCTGCAGTGTATTCAAAGCAACTCAATCCAGTTACTGGAGAGAGACCAAGAGAGAGTGAGAGACTGCATGAAAGGCACAAACAAACAAAAAAAAAAAACATCAAGCAAACCACCCAAAAGAGACTTCATTCCCAGAATAGGTATGTGAAGTATATATGCATGTAATTGACTGCAGTACTTGGTCCATTATAATGGGATAGATGATGTCTAATGATTTTATATGTGCCTTCAGGTGTTGTTGTTCAGCTGAACAACTGGTAAGGACAATAGAGTTCGTCCCTGTGGGTAGTGGGCCATACACATCAACTGTGCAGAGCAGCACTGACTGATAAGATGTAAGCCATCATAGTGAGTGTTGTGTAATGGGAAGTATATATATTACTGTGGCCAATAGCTGGTGGTGGAAGTAATGCCATAATGATGGATACGTGGGTTCCACAGCCCACCTCTTGCAGGATACTCAGGTTAACCTGTATTGTAGCATGCAGGAATGCCATAGGTGTGTAATAGGGTTACTTGCAGTCTGGCCCTACATATACCCCCGTAATGTCAGGCTGTGTCCGTATGTGGCACCTGTCTGTATTGTAATAAGGCAGAACAGTGCAGCTGTGCAGGAAGGTGTGAGATTGTGGACCTGATGTCTGAATGTACCCCATATATAGGTATTCATGTGTGTGTGTGTGTGTGTGTGTGTGTGTGTGTGTGTGTGTGTACATATATATATATATATATATATATATATATATATATATATATGTATATATATATATGTATATATATATTATATGTCCACAAATATAAAGATACCCATGTGTAGACATATATATGAACAATATATACATCATATATATCTACACATATATACCTATATGCACAAGTCTACATATATACAAACACACACGCAAACGTATATGTATGTAAATACATGTCCCCCATATTACCACCACAGTGCTGCATGCTATGTGCAAGGAAACAGCACACACAGCAATACACACTGATATCTACAGCTGTCAGTGTGTGCAACATGGACGGGTACGTCATACGTGAACCCCTTGGTGAGACCACATTGCCCTTGTCTGTGAAGTATGGAATGGGAATATGGGGAAGTATGGCAGGTATAGTTGTAGACGTGGTCAGGGTTGGAAGATATAGAGGACAGCCTACAGGGGGTGGTATGTGAGACATGGGGTGGGCAAACATCCTGGATGGTGTGTGTGGTCTGTGATGTGGACACACCAATGGCCCCAATATGGACACAATGGGAACACGCCTCCCATCCACTACTCACAACAGCAGTCCACGTCCCAAAGGTGCCTGGCCTGGAGGCTGAGCAGGAGGAGCATGTGGGCCCTGTGAATGCGTACTGGGTGCTTCAAGGTGATGTAGCACATCCCACATGTCTGTGGAGCCCGTTATGGAAGAGACCCTGGACCTGACCTCAGGGGACAGAAACATGTCTCTGTGCCCCCGGGGGGGGACAACATCCCCTGGGTTGGTTCCACCTGACAGTATTGCTGGACCAGTACATAAGGAGGCCCCAGGGTGGGACACATGTGATGTGGCCAGGTAACATGGGCAGATGGTTTTGGAGAGGTGGTTCTGCTGGGGAATAGTACATATACATGCTATTGTGTCACTGTTACAGGACATATGTCTGTAGTATTAGTCTACACAATCCCAGAACATGTCCAACAGCATGCATAGATAACCCCAGTAACACAGAATGTCATATGTGCAGCAACCACATAGTAAGAATACCACAGGCATATATGGAACTATCGTGGCCCTGACAATGGCATGCAGGTGAATAGTGTGTAACAGGCCAGCAATGATGGTGTCCACACAGGGAACATGGCTACAAACACATTGCACAAAGTGTGATACAGTACAGTATCTGCCCCACTGGTAGGAATGTTGAAGCTATACCTACTAAGCTGTGTGTACATTTTGTTGTCGCTGATATGGTGGGGGGGTGACGGTGTGTATTACGAACTGTGGTAACCTTGCTGCATGACTTGCTGACAGCTGTGTCCATCTTTGTCTTTCAGGCACAATGTCCCATGGAATGCTTCTGGTGTACTCAGCAGCTGAAAATGACATTCTGCTGAACCACCTCATACAACACTATGGTGTCTTGGCCGGGCCGCTCATGATCAGCAGGAACGGACCACCCTGTGGAACAACCTAGTCTACAGGGTGAATGATGTTTGACTGCACAACCGCAGTTATGGGCAGGTCCAGTATTATTGTTCTGACCTGCTTCGCAGTGCCCGTCGGTCTGCTGCTGCAGTTTGGGGGGAATCACCTTACCACGGGGGGGGGGCAGGCCATGCCATCCACCCCCCGACACGTGTGGAGGAGCTCCTAGCCAGCCTCGTAGCACCTACCCATCTGCATAGCCACCTTTGTGGAGGTGGGTGTTACCCACACACCGGCCAAGGAGCATGCAGGTAAGGCCACAGTGCACATCAGTAGACCAATGTTGCGTATACATCCGCATCTGTACAGGTAGATCATGCGTATCTGACGTGTCATAGATTTAGTTTGTTGCTGCATAGTAGTGATAAACAGATGTGCATATGTGGTAGTATTGTGGACATGTACTGTTGTATTGTAATGCTGCATCCACCCTGTAGCAATACCACAGGTGTGGCCACTGACTTTGCATCTCTCACCCTGTTATGTAGGTCCCTCCGGTATACCACCAAGGCAGCAGTATGGTTTATGTAGATGCTTGCCAATACACTGGGCATGTAATGGCTATGGTATATTCCATGCACACATCTAACACACCTATCCAGAATGCATGCTGTATATGTGCACGTATTGTTGTTGTTAAATGCACGGCATCACAGTGGTGACCATGATGGGATATTGGAAGGGTATGCCGGACACCTGCAAGATGACTATCATCTTGTCATTGTGGAATGTGTCCACGGTGGTGTGTGTGTACTGTTATGCAATGCTGTACAGGTTTTAAAGTGCATTTCTTGTTTTTCCCCAAAGGTGGCGAGGTGGGTCAGGGTCCCTCCTACATGTAATTTGATGTTAGTGTCCATACAGACACCAAAGATGATGATAGTACTGTTAAGTCACAGGTGGGGTTGTCAGGGGACGAAACAGTGCCAACATTTGACATCCCCCTTTTAGTCGCCCTAACCCCACACACAGTTTCAGTGCCTATACATACCCCATCACCAGTGGCCATAGCGGAGGGACAGCTGGCATTTGGTGGCAGTGCACAGGAAAGTGTGGTAACCATGCCTACTGTGTTTGGTCACAGCAGGCATAGCTGGATGTCCAGCAGGGCACCACATAGGCAGATGTCCCAGGGTGCTCCTGGTAGGGCTGCTGGTCATCATGCCACTGGCAGACACAACACAGCTGGTACCAGCAGGCGCATGTTTCAGGCTGTCATGGCAGTGCAGGCACATATTGAACGTTACCCCAGATGGACTGAGGCTGCGGAGGGCTGCTCTCACATCTGCAAGTGATAACGCCTGTGAACTGGCTGATGCCATCTGTGCATTAGCTGAGTTCATGGATAGATGGTCCGGTGAGATGATGGCCCTCCTCGACTGTGGTCTGTCTGTCTGCTTCAGCATGCGGTGGGAGTGTGGCGATGGCCGCGTGGGCGTAAACCAGCAAAGCCAACAGCTGGCAGTCAAAGTGGATGTGCTGGAACACCAAGGGGCTCCTATAGTGGCAGTACCAGCCCTGGCACTGTGGGGGGGGTGCTGTCCACACTACAGCAGGCCACAAGCACATGGTCCTGGCCAGTCCCAGGAGGGACCTGGTTCCAGCGGACATTTGTCATCAGGTGAGAGTAGCACATCAAGGCCTGTACCTAGATGTGGCCATGGAACCCCTGGCAGGCACAGTCCACGTGTCCATGGCTGGAGGCAGTGAACTGCACACCCTGCCAGGTATGGTCTGCAGCTGTCCATAAACACCTGTGTAGGGCAGCCACATGGCAGAACTATGTACATGCATACCCACACACTATACAAACACTCCTAGGGAAACCCCATACCTACACACACTGCATCACCATGCCCAGTTAATCTCAGTATACCCCTTACCCACACACATGGTGTCAAATGTATAGCCCACCCTCTGCCTCTGGCAAACCAACACACCCTGTGCATATGATGATACCTGTGCCACATCCCTGTCATCCATACCATCAATGTAGGGACAGGCTAATATGGTTCTGATGCACACACTGACTGTACTACAGTGTACCACAGTTCTGCAGATTAACATGTTGTAAGGAGTAAAGTGTAATTCATATATGTCAAGTACTGTAGCCATCCAGCAATGATGCACTATAGCTGTTAGTAACATTGGTTGATTGTGGTCTCTATAATGATATCCATTTGTGTTGTAGGTGTACATGTGTCAGCATGAGGATGGTCTGCAGTCATATTCCACAACTGGGTATGGTACTGTGGTGACACCTTGGCTGTGACATATCTGGGGTACAGTTGAACACATGTCACATGTTTGTATAACAAGTGAAAAGTATAATCCAAGTCAGAGAAGAGCAGCAAGAAACAGCGATGAAGCCAAAGGTAATCTCCACAAAAAGTTTATTCAAACACACAACATAAATTTCTCCAAGTCCTTCTCTCAAACACACAACATAAATTTCTCCAAATCCTTCTCTCAAGCGCTTTCGCTCAGTGCAATACTGAGCTTTATCAAGCTGAGCAAAAGCGCTTGAGAGAAGGATTTGGAGAAATTTATGTCGTGTGTTTGAGAGAAGGACTTGGAGAAATTTATGTTGTGTGTTTGAATAAACTTTTTGTGGAGATTACCTTTGGCTTCATCGCTGTTTCTTGCTGCTCTTTGCTGCCTTGGATTATACTTTTCACTTGGTCTTGGTTTCAAGCTTTTTGCTGTGTTCCATGTTTGTATAACAGTTATTGCCTGTGCCACATAAACTGGTGACCCACTGGGATGTGTATAATCTACAAACTGATGTAGACCCATTCATATACATGCCCACTCCTACTTGGCAACACTGGGACTAGACCCCTACCTAGGTATGTAGTGATACTGAAGTGTGTGGCTTTCGTTGCACACACCACACAGTGTTTAGGTTGAGGTGTGTTTCAGGTTACATGCAGAACACCCCCAGACATGTGCAGTATGGTAGTTGGGATTGTAATGGGTGTATATAGACAATACATAGTGTGACATACCTTCATATGGATGATGGTGACATTGGTAACCCTAATGTGGTACAATAGACATATACCGGATGTACCTTGGTTTAATGACAGTGTACACAGCACTCACATCCCCCAGTGGATATTGTACTCCCTGAAACCCATGATAAAACTGACATACCCACCATCACATTTTGGCCACGACTGTGATGCAGCCTTTTGTATATCCCAACAGTGGTACTACAGGGATATGTATCTAATGCACATGCCACACGCATAGTAGGGTGTTGCATTGTCATGCCTCACCTATGGCCATTAACAACACTATGTGTACTACTGTGTGGCATTGGGTACTGTAAAAGGAGTATGTGGCCTCAAAATGCTGTACCTTACAGATAAACGGACATGCACGCACACACTTGCCAGAACACAATGGGTATCCCATGCCTATCCACTTATTTGTACAACACTGTTGTGCTGGTACTGCAAGGCTCATGTAGCCGGTATGGAGAGGAGCTTAATAGGGAACATGTAATGTCCCATACAGCAGCAGATATTAAGAAAGATAGATGTGATAAAAGCAATGCACAGTATTAGAACAGACCAAAATATATTATGCACTATTAGAAATAAACTAAAAATTTCAAAACGGGCAGAAAGACTCAGAAGATATGAAGATAAATATAAAGGAAAAGCACAAAATAAGCAATTTACTGATGACCCAAAAAAGTTTTATAGAGAATTGGGAAATAAGGTAAAAGGAATTGATAGACCGCCAAAAAAAGAGGAAGTAGATACATTTTGGAGAAGTATCTATGAAGATCCTGTGGAACATAAAGATGCTAAATGGATAGAAGAAGTAAAAGAAAGAATAAGAAGTTTAAAGGTACATGATATGAAATGGGATGAAATAACAGCCAGAGAGACTGAAACAAAGTTGAGAAAAGCTTCTAATTGGATAACCCCAGGCCCAGATGCGGTACCAAACTTTTGGCTTAAAGTATTAACTTATTTACACGAGGAACTAGCAATGAGTAAGAACTATTTATATGCACACCCCGAACAGACACCACACTGGTTAACAACAGGAACCGACAGAGTTTATAGTCATTTAGAAGAAAACTCAATTATGGCAGTAGAACAAAAGGGCAATAAAAGTCAGTCATATGTCACAAAGGGTCATTTGTTGTTAAATAAAGTTAAAATGGAAAACTGTAAGAAAGGGAAGAATCTAAGTATGGCATGAATTGACTATAAAAAAGTATTTGATAGTATCCCGCATTCATGGATAAAAGAGTGCTTAAAAATGTATAAGGTACATCCTACACTGATTAATTACATTATAGTAACCATGAAACAGTTGCAGACCACTTTGCAATTAAGCCATGATAAAGGACAGATTATTATCCCAGGGATAAAAATCCAAAGGGGGATATTCCAGGGTGACTCCCTGTCACTGTTGCTATTTTGCCTTGCCATTAATCCATTAAGCTGTTTACTTAACAGCTTAGGTCATGGCCACAATTTGGTCTCCAGAAAACAACAAAATCTAGTGACTTTTCTCTTTGTTGATGATTTAAAACTACAGCTCATCAGATAAGGAACTGAAAGCGCAGCTGCAGGTTGTCAAAACTTTTTCAGATGTTATTGGAATGTCATTTGGTCTTGATAAATGTGCAAAAAGCAACCTTTAAGAAAGAAACTCCAACACCAGGAAAATATCAGTTTAGGACAAGAGTGTGATATAAAAAAGCTTGAGCAAGAGGGAGTGTATAAATATTTGGGAACTGATGAAGGATCAGCAATAAAACATGAACAAATGCAAATAAAGTTTAGTAAGGAATACTTTAGAAGACTTAAATTGATCCTGAAAACAGCATTGACATCTATGAACAAGATCCAAGCCATAAATTAATTTGCCCTTCCTGTCCTAACTTATAGTTTTGGAGTGATTGATTGGCCCCAAAAAGTGTTGGATGGATGGGATATTAAAACAAGAAGGATGCTTCATGCTCACCGAATGATGCCAAGATTATATATTCCCCATTCTGAAGGACGTGTGGGCCTCCTTGAAATTGATTACATGTATAGATCTGCAGTCATGGGACTTAACACATATTTACTGACCTCACAAGATCCAAATGTAGTGATAGTTTTGAAACATGAGAATAAATCTAAGATGACATCTCTGCTTAATTTAGCAGAAGCATATCGACATCAAACAGGAATGGAAATCGGACCAGAAGTGGATAAAAATCAGGCAGTAACTGAATGTGCTAAAAAACAAAAGAAAGAATATAAGGTGAAGGACCAGATGAGAAGGCAAGAAATGTGGAAAAAAAATATAAATATAGTTGCAAGTATAAACTTCTGGAAGAGCCTCATGTTGATCAAGAACGAATGCAAGAATGGTTAAGGAGAGAGAGGTGAATTTACATCAAGAAATGGAAGGTTAATATTGGCAGCCCAAGACAGTGGGTTACGTACACGCTAGTTTACAAAGTCCATTGAACATGTGGGAGAAGCAGATATATGTAGGTTTTGCAAAACCAAATTGGAAACTCGCACACCTTGTTGCTGGTTGCGATGCACTAATATCAGAGGGACTGTATACTGAAAGGCATAATAATGTGGCGAGACTGTTACACTGGAGATTGTGCAAACATTATGGTATCAAAGTGGCTGAAACACTGGAAACATGAGACACAAAGAATCATAGAAAATGAGGTTTATATCACATGGAATCACCTTATACCAATAGTTCAAAAGATAGATGCTAGAAAACCGGATATAGTGGTCCAAGAAAAGAAGACAAAAGTAGCATTGATCATTGAAATCGCCACACCCAGTGACTACAGTGTCTTGTGTACAGAGAGACACAAAGTCATAAAATACGTTTATCTGCAGGCAGAAACGAGAGCCATGTGGAAGAAAGATATCCAGACAGATCCAGTAGTAGTTGGAGCAACTGGTCTTATAAAAAAGAATTTACAGTCGTATTTAGATACGTTACCAATTCCTATAACACTGTACGAATTGCAGGAGTCATTACTACTGGGCACATTGCGGGTGCTACGAAGAGCACTTTTATCTAACATCAGAGAGTGAAACGATACTAATTTCATGAACTTTAATTGTACTTTGACTTAGGAATGGGGTCCATTCCCGTCATGGTATTAGAAATCTAAAAGACTTTGAGAAATTTAAAAACGACAGCAGCCACAACTGACTATGGCAGTGGGTGTTGTGGTGGTTGTGAAGGCCCTCATGGAATTCCCAAGTACATGTGTGCTAACACACACACACACACACACACACTGCTATACTCAGTCATGCACACGTACACATGTCAGTAGTGGGGTGCATCGCTGCTGGTGGTCATAGCTGTGTATCTAGCAATTGTCCAAGGAGATATGGGATGTGTAGGGGTTGTGTGTATAGTAGTATCCTGCCACCTGCCATGTGGCAGCAGGCACTCTATCGACAGACACTACTGTGGTGACCCTCATGGTGAGTGACGTGCATCAGCCAATCCTCCAGGTGCCTCCTGTGCATGGGCACTGAGGTGATCAAGTTGACATGTATGCAGCATGCATTACAACACATGGTTAGTTTCTGTGATGGAGACCTGTACCCAAGCATGGTCTGACTGTGGTAGTGTAGTGGAGGTACCCTTGTCATGTGGTGCGTACAGGGTGTTATCTCCTATATGTGCCAATTCTTCCACAGCTGGGCAGACAGGTCAGTGTCAATCAAGCTTACATTGCCTGTACATATCCCAGCTGGATACCTGCCATCTGCACATCTGTACAGGGACTGATAGTCATCAGCTTGGCAAGTAGCTATGCAGTAGGACGAGTGTGTTGACAGACGTTTGACTATGTATGCCATAACTACATGTCAGAAGCCCTCGCTAACATGTGCTGTACAGACTGCAGTCTACAGTTACATTCCACATGTCGGATCATTACCCAGTAGGGTTTATATACTTTGACACAGCTCACACACCGGGGAGGCCTGAGAGTCCAGCTATGCCTGCAGGTGTGCCTGTTGTCAGTAATACATTTAGCACTCAACTCTTGCCTAGGTAAGCACTCTCAACAGTAGTACCGCCATGATACACTACATGCCAGTGTGACAGCATGTACCCTGGGCTACTTCCCCTTTATGTAACACATTCACATAGTGCTGTACAGGCCTCATATGCATCTGTGTCCCACACGTGACACCCACACCCCTTGCTACTATAATGACAGCACATAGGCACATGTATTGTACATGGCATTATGTACACTTATTAAAGATGTCATTACCCTGCTATGTTATCAGTCTGGGTGGTATGAACTGGTTACTGGGCTAAGCCATGCTTAGCAGGTATCAACATTGCTCCAATATAATAGCTAAGATGATCTGTGCACTGGTAAGCAAAGCCTACACTGTGTAAGTGCCCGTATGTTTACCAGTCGCTTAGCACCACTTGACTTCGTGCAAACCCGTGCAAACGTGCTTAAAGCTGCTCAAAACTGCCTTAACCACTCTGTGTTTGAAAGCCCTTGTTCTGCCCAGCAAGAAAATGAACAGCCCTTCCAGGTCTTGAAACCAGGACCCTATACACTATAGTGACAACACTTAACCACTATGTCATGACCACTGTGTAGACAGCTGTTGTTTTCCAGTATATCTGTCAGTACATAAGTGATTAGTATTGAACAATTGGCTTTACTTCCACAATTGTGTAGTACTTGCTATTAATATGGCTGTTCCATCACATATGTTGTTTTACCATAATGTACACATAGCAGATACATACGGTGAGATAAATCTGGGAGGGTATACACAACCGTGAGGTTTACACATGACAGGAATATATAGATATATACATAAATAGGTTGATATGTGTCTACATATACATACACATATATATTCATACATATGTCTGTATACACATCTGTATAGTGCAACATATGTATAGCCATGCATACATCTCACATGTACGGGTGTGTGTGTAGATATATATATATGTGTATGTATATATAGCTGTATATGTATGCACATCCTATGTGTACAGATACCCCTATTTATGTAGCTATATATGTAGATATTTGTGCATACATATTTATTCTGATATACCTGTTACTGTACTGTCAATATATATGTAGATATCCATAAGTATATGTGTAAATGTATCTACTTGTAGACATGTATTGCTGTGTGTATATATATATATATATATATATATATATATATATATATATATATATATATATATATATATATATATATATATATATATATGTATATGTACATATGCATATACATTTCCATCTATGTATGTCGATATGTATATGTGTATATATCTATATAGATAATTATATATACATATATGTCCACCATATGTCCTGAACGTGGAATGGAGCCCTACTTCAGCCCCAATAGCCCCAACCTCTTAGTGCAAGGGGATGTCAGGTATGTAATGCAGGTATATATATATATATATATATATATATATATATATATATATATATATAGACTATTGCTACTGTGATAGGGGTTGTCTTCACAGACGTGTGGGAGGTCACATCTGCTTTTAACATGTGTACCATTGGCTATTGACAGACATCCTATGGTCATCATAGTACAGTACCACTGCTAGCACAGTAACAATCCTGTGGACTACAGCAGAGATATGGCCAATAAATGTGGACAGTCTGACACACTGGTCAGTACAGAGGTATACACAGAACCCCTAAGTGTAAGACATGTGGATCAAGCTCGACAATGTGGATGTTAATAGCCATGTAGATGGGTATATCAGGTAAATACTAGTATACATTTGCCCCCATGTGTTATGCATTCACACACTCCTGTCTGTCCTGACACACAACTGCTGGTGCAGAGGTGCCATGGCCACACACTACCCACTAGTTAGTGACATACATCTGTACAGCGTCCCACTGCCTTGTCTGACATACATGACTGTTATGGAGGCCTGGCAGCAGTACATCTGGCAAGTATCTGGACATAGCATCACATTGGTTAAGGTACACTAAGCTGCTAGGCATGTAACAAAGCACTGTGCAGGCTACAGGCAGACTGCCACAACACTGGCCTACATTTCTTATGGGGAATTACACCTGTACCTGCATATATAGCAGGCTCTACAGGCATGTCACAGCACAGAGTAACAGACACCTGTGTGAGTGTATAACCACAACCAATGTGAACACAGCCAGAGCCACATATGGTAGCTAGCATAATATTACAGTATATGGATTATCTGATCAACACCATCCTCATATGTGCCACTCGCATATTAACCCTACATATACTGGGTTACTACACAGTGTGGTCCGATGCCTGTCTTTGGTATGGGACATGTGTTTGGTCCTACAAGCATGTAAGCCGATATGGTAACATACAGTGGAGCAGCATGTAACATCAGATAGAACAGGACCAGGAACAATGACATCTACCACAGTCTGTAAACAGGCCAAGGTACATATTCACAATACACACACTGTCAACAAATACCATAAGTTCACAGATCTCAGTACTGTACACACAACCACAGAATGCCCAGGTTATGTCCTCAAAGATAACCCCTACTATACATAACGTGTCACAGTCTATCTCACTGGCTTATCAGATGTGATGTCAATAAACTATGGTGTACAGAACATATGCACCTCTTACTGCATGACATATGTACACAGGTTGACAGAGTTGTGGCCGGAGGCACCGATACAAGGCCAAAATTGACATGTTGCTGTGATAACCTCATACATTTACTGTTGTAACCGGGTTTGTTGTGACATATGTCCTGTGAGGAATATGAAGTTAGTAGCATTCATGTCTGTCACCATGTACTGACTGCAATCTTCGCACTATGCTTCTGCAGTTCACAGATAGGTGCTGTGTGAGTAATGCAAGAAACAGACGGCACCATGCACTGCCCAGTCTGCAGATGATCCTACAGATGGGGGTTTCCTCAGAAACATAGCACTGTCATGACAGGTATTAAAACATGTAGACCAGCCATATCCACACACACCCTTTTAAACCAACATTACTCCAAATCCAGAATAGTAACACTTGCATTCTGTAGTCATGTCAGGCTCATCCCCTTCCTGTGTTGGCCTGTTTCCACAGTGTATGTTGTTACAGGTAAATCCCCGATCCATCTAAGATGCTGTTTGCCAAACAGATCTAGGTCCTGCTCACAGTGAATGAAAAGGCCCAACACCAACATGATGTTCCTAGATATTGGTGTGTGTTTCCATGCAATTAGCTATAGGAATGTTACCACAGCTGTTCCACATGCAATCAGCTAGAGGAGGGCTGCAATTCGTGCAGAGGCCATCAGCTGATCATGAGCATCACTTACAAAACACATGCTGCTGCTTAAGCAAAGCAGGTGTAAGCCTCCACATCCACCAGAGATGTTGTGAGAGAGGCAGACAGAGGCAAAGATAAGTCAGGGAGGGGTGGCAGAGTAAAACCTAAGCATGTTTGTGTCACACACCTACCAGTACAGGGTATCAAACCCCTGACTGACTATTGCTATCACATGTCTATGCAGTTATTCTATGCGCCACATAGCTTACATGTTGGAATTCTCCAAACGTATATGTGATGGTGAGTAACATCTGCAACAGTGATATGGTAGGTGTAGTACACATGCCTGTCCACATGAACAGGTGTCAGCATCAACACAGCCACACACTCTCAGGGACCCACACTGGCAGGGTCAGGAATACACCTTCTCACTAGTTAGTCACAATACAGTACTGTGCAGGTATCACATGCACCACAGGGGTTATCCGGAGGTTATATGGGCAAATGGTATGTGAAGGTGTCAGACAGCATGCTTTAGTGGTATGCCAATGGGGGTTGTAGTGAGCATGAATGGGGTCAAAAGCATCATACACCACACACACAGACACAGGGTGCCAGTACAGACATGGAGTTCCGCACTAGTGACCCCTAACCGGAAAAAGCCGAAAGAAGAACTACTACGCAGTTATAGGATGCACCACTGAGATTACTGGAGTACTCTTTCCCCAAAGGTGCATTTCACAGTGAATGACATCAGCAGGCTTGCCAAAGTAAGGCATTTGAATTGTAGTGAGTGTAACTAGCCTAAAAAGTATTGCTCCCTCCACAGACATAGATACACACACAAACATCCATACTTGCCATGTGTGGGAATAGAACCCCTACTATATCACACTATCCTGTTATAGGCTGTGCCACAGACATTATTTGTCTGCACCTTTCCCAAAGGTGTATTTCACAGTGAATTTACATCAGCAGCCTTGCTAAAGTAGGGCATTTGATCTGTAGTGAGTGTGACTAGCCTAAAAAGCATTGATGTTATGTGGTCTTATCTCGCCTACATTCCTTACTCACGGGTTCGGAGCCGAGAATCGGCTCTGACTTGGCCAAATTTCTCTAGCACAAAGTCTCTAATTGGCTGGGCTAACCCGGTATCCCAGGATGCACCTCGCCCTAGCCCCAGATCTCGTTTGCCACTCAGAGTTAGGACGTGGTCTCGCTTGGCTGTGGCTAAGTACCGTTTTAAAATACTTTTAGTATTTTATCAGTCTTCCTTTTGACAAAAGCTATTTTGATAGCTAACTTTGTACCTGAATAGTTGTTGCGTGAGGTTTTGAGAGTTTAGTGGTATCCCTACTGTTTTCACGGGCTAGGCCCGTTTAAGTTAGAGGACCTAGTCCTCTCCAGTGTGTTCCCTTGTTGTGTTGTGCTGTTGTGTTGGTGGTTAACTCCCTTTTAGGAAGCATTTAAGTTAGTTTCCTTGTCCATTTAAGTGCTTGTTGGTCTTCCCGCCCTCCTTTTGTGTTTGACTCTGTTGGTGTTGCCATGTCGAAAGAACTAAAGGAACATAAACCCTCTGGGTATAAGAAGTGTTCAAGATGTGGCTATAAAATGTCCATTACAGATGGGCACTCTGTGTTTATTGTCTTGGTGCTATTCACTTGCAAGAGTCCTGCAGTTTCTGTCATGTTTTTAGCCCTAGGGTACTGCAGGAATGTAAAAATAAACTGATTTTGAAGGGTCTGATCAAGCCCTCCTTTGAGGAGGCCTTGGAGTTGTCTCCGCCTTCTAGTACCAAGTCTAAGCCTCCTAAGGCCAAGAAAAGATCTCCAGCTCTGTCTGCTTCTTCGGAGCCATCGAAGAAGGTTTGTAAATTGGATACTTCCTCCTCGGCTCCACTGTCCTCTGGGCTGAAGGCGAAGGTGTCTGAAATGGATACTACATCCTCTGCTCCACTGTCCTCGGGGCCGAAGGAGAAGGACTCGGAAATGGATACTACCTCCTCGACTCCATTGTCCTCGAGGCCGCAGGAGGTATCTGTTGTACTGGAGTCCACCTCGGCTCCGATACTTTTGGTACCTCTTCAGAGCAGGTCACCCAGTGGCAGGCATGAGTCTCCAGTTGGGAGATCCTAGATCTCCTTCTGTTTCTTCCAAATCCTCTAGGCTGTCTGATTTGGATGTGGATAGGGTGGTCCAGAGGCTCCTACAGTCACCGGTGTTAGCAAAGCTGTTTTCGGCTCCGGAGCCGGTTCCCATTCTTGTACCGATGATTCCTCCTCCGAACACCCATGTGTCGTCGGAGCCGGAGTGCTCCTCGCCGAGTGATGTTCTGGTGTCGTCTTCGATACCCCAGGTGAGTCTATCGGAGCCGGCTTCGGCTCCAACCAGGTCGGCTTCGTCCTTTGGTTTCGGCACTCGGCTTTCCTCAGTCGGACCCGAGGGGGATTCCTCGGGACTCCTGTCAGTTCTGAGCCTCCCTCTCAGTGCTTCAGCTCGAGAAATCTCTACTCCGGTTGTGGTCTCGGAGACTGGTCGGTCCTCAGACTCTGGGGGGGACCAGCCTTCGAGGTCATGAGGAGCGCCCTGGCCAGGTCATCAGGTACATCACCTGGATCGGTCACTCTGTCCCCTTACACCCCGGCTAGAGCCTCTGACGCCCCCCTCTCCATGGACGATGGAGTCCGAAGGTCTGGGGATACCCCCTTGAGCAGTCCCCTACTTTCTGAGGGCCCCTCAGAGTCTGTGCCTGAGGAGCCTCCCAGTAAGAAGTCGTGCAAGAGTAAGCACATCGACTCCCAGGACAAGTCACTCACTTCCGATACTGACCTCGAGGAATCAGAGGGGTTCCCCAAGTCGACCTACAATGTCTTTCTCCGACATCCTGGAGATTTTGAGACGAGAGGCGACTGGCCCTCCAAGACCCCCTCTGAGGAGTCTGTATTCCTCAAGGCCTTTGGAGCTCATCCCTCCGCCTCCTGGGTGTCTCCACCCTTCGATGAACTCATCAACTTGATTTGTCGAAGGGAATGGGAGAACCCTGATTCCGTGGAACCGGTGCCCAGACGTCCAAACAAGTTCCTGTCTGCTCCCCCGGGCAAAGAGTTCCTTACCAAAGGGTTTTCTGTAGATGCCTTGGTGGTGGCGGCAGCCACTCAGCAGAAAGTTGCAGAGGCTTCTTCTTCAGTCCACCCTCCTAACAAGGAGTCCAGGAGTATGGACCAGTATGGGAAGCGTGACCTGTCTTCAGCGACCTTTACCTTACGGTCGTTGAATTACCTCTGTCATTTCACTCGGCTCCAAAGAGATCTCCTGGAGGAGCTAGGAGATGCTCTGATGGGTAACATGCCTGAGGCAGTAGAGCAGACTGTTAACGCCCAGTTGTCTACCCTAGGGTCCATTGTCAACTCGTGTATGAGGCTCATATCTTATTCAGCCGAAGGGGTGAGTAGGGCAGCTAGCTCTAGCGTAGCTCTCATAAGGCAAGCCTGGATGCACCTGTGTCATTTCGCGGAGGCCTTATGTCTTCTTTCACTGACGCCCCCTTTGATGGGCCCTCTCTCTTCGGACCCAAAGTGAAAGACACCCTTACCAGATGCGAATAGGAGGGAAAGACCCTATCTGCCGTAGGGGCCCATTTTTCTCTCTTATTCCAAGGCTCAGAGAGGAGGGAAGATGTGTTTCAAAACGTCTCTGAGGTCCTTTCCTGCAGGTCAAGGTGAGTCCCCCTCCAGAGGCAGAGGGGGGGGGATTATTCCGGAAGACACCGTCCTAGAGGCAGAGGAGGCCCCCGCAACTTGGGAGACAGCAATTCCTTTCACGGTTCTTCCTTCCAGCGTTCCTGAGGTGTTGCCCGACTGCTATTCCGGAGCCAGTCGGGGGCTGAATTTTGTTGCATCTGGAAGCCTGGGAAAGCATCACCCAGGATCGTTGGGTGCTCTGAATAGTTACCGGAGGTTACACTATTCCCTTTGCGTCGCCAACCCCTCCAGTCAGAAGGATCCCAGACGTCCCACCCAGTCAACAGGATCAAGCAGCACTAGAAGTTGCAAAGCTGCTAGAAAAAGGAGTCATCCAACCAGTCCCCTCAGACCATGTCAGATCAGGAACTTACAACTCTTTTTGGTGCCGAAAAGGACAGGGGACCTGAGACCCATTCTGGATCTCAGTCAATTGAATCGCTACGGTATGAAGTCCAAGTTCCGAATGGTCACACTTCAGTCCATTTTTCCACTGCTGGAGAAAGGAGTATGGATGTGCTCCATCTATCTCAGGGATGCCTACTACCACATCCATACGGAGAACATCCAGGAGTCATTTACGCTTCTGGCTAGGAGCCAGTCACTTACAGTTTCGTGCCCTGCCCTTTGGTCTCACCACAGCCCCCAGGGTGTTTACCAAGTGTTTGGCAGTGGTGACAGCTCACCTGAGACGTTTAGGATTCCAGGTGTTTCTGTATCTGGACGACCGGCTTATCGCCACCCCCACCAGGCATATGCTCGTTCAAGCCAGGGAGACGACCATCTCACTTTGCCAATGTCTAGAAATTACTTTGAACTGGGAAAAGTCTGCCTTGCAGCCCTCACAGCGTGTTTTTATAGGCGCAGAGCTAGACTCTATTCAAATGTGCGCCTTTCTGCCACAGGACAGGATAAGAGTGTTGCAGTCTCAGATCCATGCACTGTTGCCCCTCAGAAAAGTTCAGGCCAGGTTAGTTCTTCAGCTCTTGGGATCCATGGCCTCCACCATCATGCTGGTACCTCTGGCCAGGTTACACATGCAGATCCTACAGTGGCTCCTGTTGGTTCAGTGGTCCTTTCAAAAGCTTCTTCTTTCCCACTTGATACTTCTCACGGAGTGATGCAAACAGGACCTCCTCTGGTGGCTACACTCCTCCAATCTGGACAGAGGAAGGAGCTTGGTTCCTATGTCTCCAGTGGCCACGGTGACCATGGACGCCTCCCAGATGGGGTGGGGGGCATTATCTAGGCAGGACAGTCCAAGGCACCTGGCAAGATCACGAGGTACATTTGCACATCAATGTTCTGGAGATGAGAGCGGTGTTTCTGGTGTTGCGAGCACACCAGGACTCTCTACCTCTGGGAGCGATTGCAATTCACTCAGACAACATGTCCATAGTGTGGTACCTGAACAAGCTGGGGGGAACCAAATCTTATCCCCACTGCAGAGAGGCCATGCGAGTGTGGCAGTGGGCAGTGTCTTCCTAACGGTTTCTAGTGGCAACGCACATTCCGGGGAAGTCCAACGTGATAGCGGACAGGCTAAGCAGAGCTATTCTGATGCCTCATGAGTGGTCCCTGAACAACCGAGTGGCGGTTCAGATCTTCAAAAGGTGGGGTCAGCCTTGCTGTGATCTCTTAGCCAGCCCCCTCAATGCCAAATGCAGCAAGTACTTCACTCTGATCCCCCCACAGGGGGAATCACCCAGGGACGCTCTAGCTCACGATTGGCCCCCAGTCTGGTCTATGCTTTCCCTCAGTTTCCTCTGTTACCAAGAGTGATACAGAAAACCATATCCTTGGGAAGCAGGATGATCCTTATTGCTCCACACTGGCCTCGACAAGTATGGTTCCCTTTTCTTCAACGGTACGCACTGGACAGTCCATGGACTCTGGACCCAGTGCCGGACCTCCTGATTCAGCCCTCTCTTATGGGCCACAAACTCTGTAAAGCCTTTCTAAAAGGTGCTTGGTTACTTTGTCCCCCAGTTTCTGAACCTGTACTGCCATGGGACTTGAACCTTGTGCTACAAGCTATTACGTCACCACCCTTTGAACCTGCTGCCACTTGCGACTTAAAATTCTTATCTTGGAAGACTGCTTTTTCTGATAGCCATTACATCGGCCAGGAGGGTATCAGAACTTCAAGTCTTGCCCATTAAACCTCCGTATTTGATCTTTCATAAGGACAGAGTTTCCTTGAGGCTTAACCCGTCCTTCCTTCCGAAGGTGGTATCCACTGTCAATCTCCATCAATCTATTGAGCTACCAGTGTTTTTTCCGAACTTTTCCAATAAAGCAGAGTTCAGGTTTCATCAGTTGGATGTGCACAGACAACTGAGATTTTATTTACATAGGACTAAGCATGTTAGGAAATCTGATCAACTGTTTGTGTCCTTTTCAGAGAACAGAGCAGGTTGTCCTATTTCTAAGTGCACAATTTCTAAATGGATCAAAGATTGTATTTCATTCATCTACTCATCAGCAGACAGAACTTTACCCTTTCCCGTCAAGGCTCATTCTACCAGGGCTATGTCTACATCAGTAGCTTTCCATGCTAGGTTTTCCTTGGATAATATTTGTGCTGCGGCCACTTGGGCTTCTCCCAACACTTTTATTACTCATTACAAGCTGGACTTGGCTTCTAGGGGCTGGGCTTCCTTTGGTTCCATGATTCTCAGGAGTATCTTCTTATGAGCCTCCCAGGATAGAGGTGCTGGGGACGCTGTCCCGTGAGTAAGGAATGTAGGCGAGATAGGACCACATACCATCAGTTAGTTATGTACTCACCATAACGATCGATGTATGTGGTCCATCTCGCCTACATTCCTATGTACCCTCCCACCTTCCTAGAGGATTTGGTAGAATATTGGCTCTGTGGACCCTTCAAGGTCAGTGATTTGGTTCCCTTTTCTGGCTGGAATTTCTTCCGGTGTTTGAATATGGGTTATGAATGTTATGATTGTTATGATTGCAAACAAGATCTGGGGCTAGGGCGAGGTGCATCCTGGGATACTGGGTTAGCCCAGCCAATTAGAGACTTTGTGCTAGAGAAATTTGATGGAGTCTGAGCCGATTCTCTGCTCTGAACCCATGAGTAAGGAATGTAGGTGAGATGGACCACATACATCAATCGTTATGGTGAGTACATAACTGTTCCCTACACAGACACAGAAACACACACACACACACATCTATACTTGCCATGTGTGGGAATAGAACCTCTACCAAAGGTACTGTATCACACTACAGCATTACACTGTTATAGGATGCACCACAGGGATTACTAGGCTACACCTTTCCCAAAGGTGTATTTCACAGTGAATGACATCAGCAGCCTTGCCAAAGTAGGGCATTTGATCTGTAGTGAGTGTGACTAGCCTAAAAAGCAATGCTCCCTACACACACATAGAAACACACACAGTTGCCATGTGTGGGATTAGAACTCCTACCTAATTAGTTTATCCTACTATGGCAGTACGCAGTTATAGGATGCACCATGGAGATTACTAGGCTATAATTTTCACAAAGGTGTATTTCACAGTGAATGACATCAGCAGCCTTGCCAAAGTAGGGCATTTGAATTCTAGTGAGTGTAACTAGCCTAAAAATCATTGCTCCCTCCACAGACACAGAAACACACACAGTTGTCATGTCTAGGATTAGAACTCCTACCTAACTATTTTCACACTACAGCATTGCGCAGTTATGACACACCACAGCGATCACTGTGCTGCACCTTTCCCAAAGGTGTATTTCACACTGAATTACATCAGCAGCCTTGCCAAAGTAGGACATTTGAATTGTAGTGAGTGTGACTAACCTAAAAAGCATTGCTTCCTACACACAGAGACACACAAACACACAGTTGCCATGTCTGAGATTAGAACTCCTTTCTAACTAGTTTATCACAGTACAGTAGTACACAGTTACAAGATGCACCACGGAGATTACTGGACTACACCTTTCGCAAAGGTGTATTTCACAGTAAATGACATCAGCAGCCCTGCCAAAGTATTGCATTTGAATTGTAGTGAGCGTGACCAGCCTAAAAGCAGTGCTCCCTACACAGACAGAGGCACACTTACACAAACACACACAGTTGCCATGGTTGGGATTAAAACTCCTACCTAACTAGTTTATCACACTACAGCATTGTGCCACTTTAGGACACACCACAGAGATTACAGAACTACTCCTTTTCCAAAGGTGTATTTCAAAGTGGATGACATCAACAGGCTTGTCATAGTAGGGCTATGGGTAGGGCAGTGTGTGTATGGGCCATAACCCATTCAACTAAAGGTTGACACACCACATACAGGCACACGGCATTCTGCAGGTACGAGTGTACAGCTGCTAGATGACTACTGCCTTGTACAGTCATGTTGCACAGCTAGCACTTGCACCACATAGTCTGTAAAGCTGTTGGATACCAGTGGCTAATTTCTACAGTGAGTGACATTTACACATCATGTGGTTGTAGCCATTTGGCTGTGTGCTGGGTGGGATTGATGGCTCTTTGTCACAGTCACATTCTTCCACACATCTATGTATGTCTACTTTTGGCTTATTGTAGTGTGTTGTCCTTGGATATATGCCTGTATTCCTATCCAGTGTGTATGCAAAGCATGACTGGTGCATACTGAGGAGTGTATGCACTAACATCTGCAACTGTCAGATATGTATGGTCCACTGTTGTTTGCAGACATGGACTTAATTTGTTTGTGTGAGCATGCCCTTCTGTATTGAATGTGTGGATCCATTCCAGGTAGTTTGTTCTCCAGTGCAGACCTTTATGTTGTACACCTACAGGAAAACTGTTCTGCATGGTATCCGTAGATCATTTGGCAATATGGGGACAAACTGTGCAAGGGATAATGTGTACTGTAGGTGATTGTGCCTGTGTTGCTTCTGCTACATGGTACTGGTGTTAGTAGAGGTATTCAGACATGTGTACTGTTATACACCATGATGCTTTATGTCCTCAAGTACTGTCAGATAGACATTCTTGCTCACAGTAGTGTCATGGGGAACAAAGGCGAATGCAACTCTGTTGGGTATTGTGGAGAGATGCCTACATATTCATGGTAAGTTATGCCATTCTGGAGGGGGATTTGCAGACACTTGCTGCTTGGTCTGTGTATCCGGTTCAGCACCTTGGTACAGTGCTGGCATAGGATCCCATACTTGTACATCCGTCGACATGACAGTATGGCCTGTACAGATTCACACAGGTTACCCAGAGGCAGGGGCCATGAGTCAGGACATTATCCCTACTGTGGTGTACAGGCAGGCAGCCACCCATTTATGTGTTTGCAGCCAGGGATAGTGTGTGTACACAGCTGTGTATCGGGCCTTGCACATTCCATGCTGCCACCCCCCTCTATTATTCTATCCTCTTCCATACATTATGCATACATTCCCTGATACTTTCCCTAAGGTTATCACCTCCTCACAGCTGGGTTTTGGTGTTAGTTCACAGTTCATGCAGTGGAACATGGACATGTTACTGTGGTTTGTCCACATGGCCTTGCATATAGCTTATGTGTGGAGTGTGTTATTTGGGTGTCAATGACATAACATGCATTGGCAGTACGTGTGAAACACAGGCCTTTGGCAGAAGCCTGTAGGCCATTTGGTGGTGATGCAGGCCATTGCATTCTGTCAGTCCTACAGTCCCAGACCGCCATACAGTATATTCCCCTGGGTTGACAGGATAGGTGTGCTAGGTGTTCATGCCGTTACTTTCTATCAGCAATGATCAGGTGGTGTGGATGCTGGCAGCGTGCTACCTACAGCTAGGGACACACCTGCATGGGACACCTGCACTGCATGCTGCATTCTTTCGCTATTGCCATATACGGGTGGTGGTCATATTGTACCCATTCTCATCAGCAATGATACGACCTGAGAGGTACCTGTGGGTGGTGGTTGGGTGAGCTGGGTGCATGTGTGCTATGGACACTACTTGGATCTGATGCACAGATATGTATGGGGCATTCCAGTTATGCTGGCATGTGCAGGTACATCAGCGTTTTTCCCAATACATCAGACCTACCACCTTTGTGATCTGCAAGTGTTCCGGCAGATGACACCGGTATTCCCTATTAAAGGCCCAGATAATGTGATTCATATTTGTATGTACAATTCCAACAGTGCATCCATTTCACAGTTGCATAATATATACTGTATGTCTGGGGTACTTTCCTCTGTGTACTGTTTGTATATCTAGCCCAACAGCCATGCCATGTCATTCTTTCAAATGGTGACACACATTACTACCATACATTTTCAAAGGCTTACTGCTAGCATGTGTTATACTGGTGGGAATTGTCTTTGGCACTGCAGTTGAGGACTTGGCCCTGTCATCAGCAGTAGTGGTCAGTGTCCACCAGGTCACACCTCAAACATGCATACATACTGACCACGCTCACATAATATAAAACACGCACATACCTGCATATTGTACAAATGCTACAATCTGTCCTGATACCTTGGCCACCACTGGACATCTGTGCTCCACTGGTATTATACTTACACATGCATGTTACTACATTTCTACATAGAATGGGGGGCACACCCAACTGTTACTACATGTCTACATAGGATATAGGGGGGACACACCTGACTGTTTCTACATTACTACACAGGATTAGGGAGGACACCTAACTGTTACTACATTTCTACATTGGATTGGGAGGGGCACACCTGACTATTACATGCGTACATTGGATTGGGGGGCAGACTGGACTGTTACTAGATTTCTAATAGGATTGGGGGGGGCACACCAGACGGGTACTACATTTCTATATAGGATTGGGGGGCACACCTGACTGGTACTACATTTCTATATAGGATTGGGGGACACACCTGACTATTACTGCATGTCTAAGTAGGATTGGGGGACACACCTGACTATTACTGCATGTCTAAGTAGGATTGGGGGGCACACCTGACTGTTTCTACATTTCTGCATAGGATGGGGGAACACCTGACACTTGTACACATTTGCTGTGTCTGTACTGGTATGTCAGGTACTCCATTTCATTCTGTATTCTAAACTATCATGCTGACTAGAGGCGTAGCAGTGTACTACAGGTCTTAAGTTTGATTGACCTACATATCAGTTTGACTTCCTACCTTTCAGAACTAACATTCCACTTCCTGACCTGATGTAGTCTGTGTAGGCCTGGTGGGGGGGGGGGTTACCCATAGGCATCATTCAGAGGCCATAGCACAGGCTGTATTTGGGTTCGTCTACACCTGTCCTGCTGGCTGAGACTGGTGTTGGGTATGTGAACCTCCCTGACTGGCATGTGTGTGTCATATGGACACACATGTGGCCCAGCACATTTCCTGCAGTGGGTTTTGTCACCATGTGTAGTAATGGCTACTGTGGTGATACCAGTATTTTGTTACAGATCTCATGCCGCCGCTATAGGTGTCTACTATCTGTTGGTATGCTATTCAGCCACCTGATTCCCTTGCATGCTCACATCCATACCATAGATACAAATAACACATACTACTCCAGTCAGCAATTGGTAACGAGAGTGACTTGCCTTGTGGGTGTTCCAGTATTGAGGATGGTGCTGGGGGCTGCCTGTGTTGGATGCACATAGTACACTCCCTGTACATGGTTGGCACAAGTAGTGTCATGTTTGACATCCCTTATGCTGTATGTGCGAGTCAGAGAGAGGGGTCATTCCCTGGGTCCCTACTGTGTCAGTGTACGTGTTGCCTTTTTGCAAAGGCCATGGCATACTGGGCATGCCTTCATCTGCCTACTAGGGCAGGCTCTGGTTGTTCCTCCTCCAAGTCACTCTGTGCATGTGCAGGCCTTGGCATTGGTGGGGGGCTGTGTGGCCCTGCCCAGTGCTGTTCCTGCTGCAGCTGTTTCCGCAGGATCATATTGTGTAGCATGGTGCATACAATTTGGGTACATGTAGCTGGTGAGTACTGCAAGGCTCCACTAGGTGTGTCCAAGCACCGGAACTGTGACTTGAGCATCTAAAACACATGCTCAATTATGATTCTGGTTTGTGCGTGTGCCTCATTATGGCGTTCTTGTTTGGGTGTGTGCATTTCTGATGGGTGTCATCATCCACGGCTCCCATGTGTAACCAGTATCCCCCACTTGGTGACCATAAGGGATGCCCCGTTGGCAAATCTCTGGTACAGCTGCGTCAAATGCCAGATGTAGGAATCATGATAGCTTCCAGGGCAGCCAGCACACACATTCATTATAATGTCCTAGGCATCGCACACAACCTGGCAGTTGATGGAGGGGAAGCCCCTGCGATTGATGTAGACCCTACCCCACTCACCGAGTGGTGCTTTGATGTGTATGTGCGTGCAGTCTATAGCACCCACCACCTCAGGGTATTCTGCTATTTGGTGGAAGAGAAGCATATTGCTGGCCAGCAACTCATGGGTGTTGAGGAAATATACGTGCTCACCTGTATGTGCTGACATGGCATCCAGGAACTGGCGGAATATTCTGGATGCTGATGCCTGTGAGCTCCCCATGATATCCTCAGTTGGGCTTTGGGAGGTACCTGTGACTAGTATTCCTAGGCCTACATATACCATGGTATCCACTGGGATGGGTTCCCCTCTGTTTTGTGCGTCAGGCGTGGCCAGCACAGCTCAGCAATTTGCTGTAGGAGGTCCCTGTCCACCCTATAGTGCTCCTCTATCTCCAGCTCATGTAGCCCAGGGTAACCTACCAGGGGTTTCTACCCCCTTGTCAGTCTCCTCGCTGTGGGTTGGTTGACAGCATTCTCATCATCACCACCTTCAGCCTCTTCCACATGTTGATGTCTGATAGCTGCTGCAGCCCCTATCATTCTGTTTTTGTTTGTTAAAAGTTCCCCGCTTGTATACACCGGTGGTGTAGAGTATGTGGGAAAACCCCAAAAAAGGTATTTGCATAATTTATAGTTGTGTTCTGGCCTGGGCTGGTCTACTGCCTGTGTAATTGGCTGATTCTGATGCATTTCACCTGCCAGCTCTGCTAGTTCTCCTAGATTACCTTCCTACTGTTTTTTCCCTTCCCATTGCCTTCCTGTTTAAGCCCGGGGGCGCACAGTGCAAACACAGTGCTCAAATGTGCACAGAGCTGCTATTTCCTGGTTTACTATTTTTTTTTTCTTTTAAAACCCGGTGCGCGGCACTCACACCCACTTAGGCAATGTAAAGAGTGCTTGGCAGCCTCAGAGATGCACCCCCTTGCTTAGCTCTGCTTAGCTAAGGGCAAACCTGAGCCACAGGGCTCCAATCCGCTTACAGTAGGCCTGACACACACCCCTATGATGTCAGCTAACTCCTAGGCTTGCACCAAGCTATTCCTGCTCTTACACTGTTGGGTGCTGACTAGCATGCAGGGGAAATCTGGGATTCAGTATCCTTCCCCTCATTTGCATAGGATTGCCTGCTGATGCATAGTTACAGGTCCCACACTGAGCCCTCCCCCCTTAGCAACCACTATTCACTGGCCATGTTGTCTTCTGCCTGCCATTGAGTATAATGGCAAAATAGTGATTTTGATTAGAATGGTTATTTTAGGGATTTTTTCCTATTTTTCGCCCGATCCCGTTTGCGCGCCGCTGCCCTACGCTTAAACAGCTGAGATCGGCTAAAAAAATAAAAGCTGATTTTTTTTATTTTTGCAACTGTTTTCCATGCCAGTGGCCTTGTACTTGGCCATTGGCATGCTTTCTACATAATATCCACCCTTTATTTGGAGCTGCCATGCCTCCATTTTGTAGTTTGCAGAAATGTACTCCGTTACTGGCGGACTACATTTATGCAGATTACACTAGTCCTGC
The DNA here is from genome assembly GCF_019279795.1 of Protopterus annectens. Classification (NCBI taxonomy): domain Eukaryota; kingdom Metazoa; phylum Chordata; order Ceratodontiformes; family Protopteridae; genus Protopterus; species Protopterus annectens. The sequence continues at coordinate 1,217,628,912 of NC_056744.1, forward strand.
ACAGCCGGTTTCCAGCTTCCTGGATCACAAATTCACTTCATTTGCATGGATTCCTCCTGCAAATGGGGTAATTTGCATACAGGGGCTGAGTCGTGCAGGACTAGTGTAGGAGCGCTCGTGCACGTCCCTACAGCTTATTCCTGGATCGCACGGCAGACATGTTTCCTGCTGGAGCTCCTGCACTAGTCCTGCACACTGTGCAGGGCTTGCTGAATCTGGGGGCATGATTCATCACGGTTTGACAAGTTCTCAAGAATAAAGTTCCACGTACCTGTAACATCTTGCAGTTGTCTTGTATATATGTACTAAGGTGCCAGTCTTCTACAAAGATCGCCTTTGGAGTAAATCTCCTGAAAACTCAGACAGTACCCATATAACAAAGCATGGCTATTATCCCTAGCATATAGCTCAACAGAACCATTGGGCTTTTCACAAAATCCACTCAACCCTGTCTTAAAAAAATGAGATGTAATATCGAAAAGATGCACTTTTTTTTTTTTTTTGTAATTCTCACTGTTACTTAGGGTTCTGAATTAAGCCAAAAAATTCTGTAGGACATTGAAACTATACCTCATCACCTGCAAACTGTACCCCACCAATAATGGCTTCTACAGCAGTTATGATACATTGAAATGACAGTCCCTATAGTAAGAAGCGTTAATAGTATAGGAATCTCTCAGATATGTAGAATGAACCTCTGACTCCACGGCCCATTAAGATGAATAGGGACATTTTCTCCTTTATTGACTGCCTCATCAAGCTAAATGGAGATATTTTCATCTCATTTTACACTTACTGGAGGAGTTTTCTGTGCCACTTAAAAGTTTTGATGTACAAGAATATTCATGCGAGTAATGAATTCTAAAACACAGCTAAGACTCATGAAATCAAGATTATAGTAAATCACTGAAATAAAAAAAAAATGCGCACCATGGCCTCACTCATCAAATAGTCCAACATGTTTTTAGAATGCCAATACCTTTAGTCAGAAAGCAATTATAAATTGTTACTTAAAATGTAGCTAATGGCATAATAACAAGCATTACAAAGTTTGTGTGAAGACCGAGATGGCAACTATTAACATTTTTGAAATGGTTCTGGATATGCGCACTGAATACAAAGGCTGACTAACAATAATAGGTTAACGAGCACATTTCCTAGGATATATGTAAGTGACTGCATGCTCAATGTCCTTTGGGACATGACCGTGTGCCCCTCAACCCAAGCCCTTAAGGGAAAACACTTTGCCTAATGTACTAATCATAGGTGACTCAGTTGTGAGGCACGCTGATGTCCCACTCACAAGGTTGAACAAGAAGGTCAGTCAGTTGTCTATCATGTGCCAGAATCAGCCACATAACACATGCACTCAAGTCACTCCACAACAAGTACAAATATGACTCGGACATTGTCCATGTTAGTGTGAATGACCTGAGACATACCTCCCTGGACTACATGAAAAGAGATGTGATGGAACTCTCAGATTATGTGGCCCAGGCAGGTATGACCATAGGCCTGAGCAGTATTCTAGTGTCACCCAGAATGATACCACAGTATGAGTAGAAATGATTTATTTCAACAACTGGCTAAGTTTCTGGTGTCATTGTAAGGCAGTATCTGTCTGCCTGGGATGACCTAATCGATACACCTTGATGCTTTGCCAATGAAAATCTAGCAATTAACTCTGGTCTCAAAACAATAGAAGGAATTTGCTGGTTCAGATATCACGGCTCCGAGTTTGAGATCAGACAGTCATACAATGCTCGACTTATCCGCTTTCTTCCAGCAGAGTGCACTGTGGTTACATTTTTGAAGCTCAGTACTACCTATAGTTTAATCATAACATATAGTTCTCTTTTACATTTGTAAAACCAGCCTGTGGATTATATCAATATTTACAAATCGCATAGAATTATTTACAAGATTCTATCTGGCTGGCCTGGCAGCCTTTCAGTTTTGCACACCCAACAATGATCCCTACAGTAGTTTATGCATGTCTACATAAGCACTTCACGGACACCAAATGAAACATTTCCCCTAATGATTTCTCGAGTAGTTTGTCCATGTCTGCTCAATCAGTTCACTGTCACTAAATAGAACATTTCCCCCAATGATTACTGGACAAGCACTTTTACTGACACCAAATGAAGCATTTCCCCTAGCAACTCCTCCAGTAGTTTGTCCATGTATGTACAAACACTTAATTGACACCATATGAAGCATTTCCCACACTTATCCCTTTAGTTGAGTCTGCGCAAACACTTCAGTGACACCAAATGAAACCTTTCTCCCCAATGACACCTTCAATAATTGTTCGTCTGGCTTAGTACTTTGAAATCAAAATGAAGCATTTGCCCCAATTATTTCCTTCGATAGTTTGTCCATATATGCCCAAACACTTCACTGTCATCAACTGAAAGATTTCCCCAACAATCCCTTCAGTAGTTTGCTCATGCCTGCACAGTCACTTCAGTGACAGCAAATGAAGCATTTCCCTCGCTGATTGCTTCAGTAGGTTCTCCATGTATACCCAAGCACTTCCCCAGAATCAAAATAAAACATTTTCCTGTAGACCACTTCAGTAGCTGCACAAGCACTTCACTGATATCAAATGAAACACTTACCCCAATGATCCCTTTAGTATTTGGTCCATGCCTGAATAAGCAATTTTACTTGCACCAAATGGAACATTTCCCCCATTGATCCCTTCAGCATTTTGTACACATCTGCACAAGAACTTTTCCTGACACCAAACACCACATTTCCCCCAGCAATCCATTCAGTAATTTGCCCATATATGCACAAGTACTTCACAGACACAAATAAAACATTTTCCCAATGAATCCTACACAAGCACTTCACTGATGCCAACTTTCCCCCCAAAGACACCTTCGCTAGTTTTCAATGTATGCTCAAACAGTTTGCTGTCACCAAATGGAGCACTTCCCCCAATGACCCTGGTACAAGCACTTTTACTGAGATTAAATGAACCATTTCCCCAAAGACACGTTCAATGGTTTGTCCATGTAGGCCCAAGCACTTCACTAACATCAAATGAAAGTGTTTCCCCCAACGATCCTTATAATAGTTTGACGTGAAGTTGTTCGATCTCGCCGTTTGTTCTTACACATGGGTTCGGAGCCAATCCCTCGTCTCCGAGTCGGCCACATTCCAAGCTCTGCATCTAAGAGAAGCTCGAGGCACAGTCCCTATCCCATGATCCTCTGCTGCTAACCCTCAGATCTAGTTTGCCACTGCAACAGGTCTTGTCGAGTGAGAGCTCAGGCCAGTATCCTTTTATATTTTTCATACTTATATATATATACTATATATATATATATATATATATATATATATATATATATATATATATCTAGCCTAAATAGCCTAAAATAGTTAGTTTGTTGGAGTGTATTATTAGGATTAGCATAGTGTTAGTATAGTGCAGTTTTGTGTGTGTGTGTTGGTTTAAATTAGTGTTAACTTGTTGTGGGAGTGGCTGCTCCTAGGCTTTAGGCCATTTTTCCTTTTCTGTCAGGCCTTTGTCAGATTCTCTTACTGGTAATACCCTTTTTTTCCCTTAGTTAACTGGTAGTTGTTATACTAGTTGTGTGTATTAGTGGTAGTTTTGTGTACCTTTATACATATAGTTGCATTTACTATTTTTTGTACTTAAAAATTTCAGAAAAAGCCAAATCTGGCTTTAAGCATTGCCAGTGTGGACAGAAAATGTCCATAACTGACAACCATGTTCCTGCATCTACTGTCTGGGCCCTCTCCATCTTCAGGAAGATTGTTCCATATGCCACTCTTTTAGTGGCAGAGTGATGATGGAGAGACGCAGGAAACTGGTTGAGAGTGGTCTCCTGAAGCCGGAGTTTCAGGAGGCATTGGAAAAGGCAGACCAGTCATCGAAGGGGTCGAAGTCTTCGAAGGTATTGGAACCCAGGTCATTGGCTCGGAGTACCTCTTCTAAGATTCGGTTGCTGGCTCCACAAACCTTGGAGCCGAGCACAGATATACTGCCTCGAGTCGAGGTCCAGGTCTTGGAGCCTGTATCAGAGGTACCCCCTTCATCGATCCTTCGCTTGGTGACCTCTTCGGCCCCTTTGACCTGTTCCTCCAGACTGTCTGACACTGATGTGGATCGAGTGGTGTAGAAACTGATGGAGAACATGGTCCTATCCAAACTGATTGCGGTTTGTCCTAGTTGGTTTTGAAGCTTGAGACCCTTCCTGTCCCATCTGTTGTTCCTCCTTCGAGACCCGTCGAGTCATCGGAGCCGGGAGTCGAGGATCTGATGATCGTTGATCTCCCGGGGCCGAAGCCTTCTTTAGTGCTTTCGGCTCCACTGACCTTGACACCCTCGGTACCCATCGAGGGGTCTCGGAGCCGACGATCTCGCCTCGGTTCTGGGGGGGGGGGGTCGTACCGAACTTTCGGTTCCGACTCTTCCCCTCGGTGCCTCGGCGCAGATTAGTTCAGCTCCGTCCTCTGGATCGGAGCCCGTGGTTCCGGGCCTGGGGAGGCTACCGTCTTCTTGGGAACCTGTGCAACCCTCGGCCCGGGACTCCAGTGCCTTTGAGGCCATGAGGAAGGTATTGTCTAGTAAGACTTTCACATCGTCAGATTCTTCTTCTCCCTCCCCAAAAGGTCCATGTTCTGTCTCTGCACCACTGATGCCCACCAAGCGTAGAGACCCAAAGCCTCAGTCAACCCCAGAGGGTGAACCCTGCTCCTTGGAAGCTTCTCCAGATGTCCCCTCTGATGATGTCCGGAGGAAGAGATTGTGCAAGAGGGGGCACCTTGATTCCCCACAGGAATCATTGACATCGGATACTGACTTGGATGAGTCTGAGGGGTCCCCACGGTCCTCCTCCGAGGATGTCTCGTTCGCCGACATCCTTGAAATTCTCAGAGGGGTGACTGGCAGTCCCTTGCCCCCACTGCAGACGAGTCGGTGTTACTGAAGGCTTTTGGGGCTCAACCTTCCAGCTCCTGGGTAACCCCGCCCTTTGACGAGTTAATGGATTTAATAGCTCGAAGGGCGTGGGAGTCCCCTGACACATTGGAACCAGTCCCTCGGAGGCCCAATAAGTACATCACTGCCCCCCAGGATAAGGCGTACCTCACCAAGGGAGTCCCAGTTGATGCTATGGTGGTGGTGGCAGCCACCAACAAAGAAATGTGTGAAGCATCTTCCTCTGTTCATCCTCCTAACAAGGACTCCAGGACGATGGGCAGGTATGGGAAGCGCATTTTTAGTTCAGCGACTTTTTCCATGCGATCGCTAAACTACCTTACTCATTTTACCTGTCTTCAGAGTGATCTCAAGGAGTTGGGAGATGCTCTTCAGGGTACCACAGATGCTGCGGTCTCAGACAAGGTGACAGCACAGCTCAGTACCCTAAACTCTATCATCAGCTCGTCCATGCGGCTCATTTCCTATGCAGCCGAAAGATGGAGTAGGGCTGCAGTTTCAGTGATTGCTTTGAGGAGACAATCCTGGATGCGCCTATGCCCCTTTGCGGAAGCCTTCAAGTCTTCCTTTACTAATGCCCCCTTTGATGGCTCCTCCTTGTTTGGGCCCAAAGTGAAGGAGACGCTCACTAGGTGCGAACAGGAAGGAAAGACCCTGTCTGCCATAGGGGTCCGTTTTTCCGCCCAGTCTAGACCTTTCCCCAAAGGGCAAAGAGGCAGAAAGATGTGGTTCTGGAAGACTCGGGGAGCTTTCCATTTCTCATCTAGTGAATCCCCCTCCAGAGGCAGAGGAGGGGGAAAGAATGGAAGACGCCACCCAGGCGGCAGAGGGGGTCCGCAGAATCAGGGCAACAGGGATAGCGTTCCCGGGAAGCCCTTCCAGCGCTCCTGAGTGGAGGCCTGACTGTCCTACTCTGGAGGCGGTCGGGGGTCGCTTGGCTTTATACCCAGAGGCCTGGCTAAACCTCACTTCAGATTCCTGGGTAAAAAGCATAATAACCAGAGGATACTACATACCCTTCTTAAACAATCCTCCCACCCAAAAAAGATTCCCAGACGTTCCACCCACTCTGCGGGATCAAGCAGCCATAGAAATTCAAAGGCTTAGAAAAAGAGTCATCCTGCCAGTCCCGGCGGACCAAATAGGATCCGGAACTTACTCAAGGTTCTTTTTAGTTCCAAAGAAAACAGGGGACTGGAGGTCAATACTGGACCTCAGCAAGCTCAATATCTTCGTGAAGAAGGAAAAATTCCAGATGGTCACGCTTCAATCGATCCTTCCGTTTCTTCAAACGGACGATTGGATGTGCTCTATAGATCTCAAGGATACGTACTACCACATAAAAATGGCCAGGCCATACAGAGATCATCTGCGCTTCTGGCTGGGAGCCAGTCATTTTCAATTTCGAGCTCTGCCCTTTGGCCTCACCTCAGCCCCCAGGGTGTTCACCAAGTGCATGGCAGTAGTGGCGTCCCACCTGAGATGACTAGGATTCTGGGTGCTTCCATACTTAGATTACTGGCTCCTCACCGCCACCACCAGGCGTCACCTGTGGCAAGCCAGCGACTATACAATCAATCTCTGTACCCGTTTAGGCATAACTCTGAACTTCAAAAAATCTATCTTATCGCCCTCACAGCATATATCATTCATAGGAACGGAATTAGACACTACCTTATCCCTGATCAGACTTCCCCAATCAAGAGTCTCAGCCCTGAGAGAACATATTTCTGTTCTTCTAGAAAACAAGAGAGTCCCAGCCGCACAAGTCTTGAAAGTTTTAGGCATGATGGCAGCTGCCCTTATCGTGGTCCCCCTAGGGAGAATGCACACGAGGATCCTCCAGTGGCTCAGTGGTCTTACCAAAAGCTACCGTTGTCACACAACATCCTGCTCACGGAAACTTGCAAACCGGATCTTCGATAGTGGATGAACAGTCACAAACTTACAATAGGCCGCCCGTTTGTTCTTCCTCCTCCCATAGCCACAGTAACCACGGACGCTTCCCTGATAGGGTGGGGGGGACTTTTCAGGGGAGAACAGTTCAAGGCGAGTGGTCGAAAATGGAGTACAATCTGCACATCAATGTCCTAGAGTTAAGAGCAGTGTTCCTAGCGTTGCAACACTTTCACGACTACTTACCTCCGGGAACAGTTGCAATTCAGGCAGACAACATGTCAGTGGTCTGGTACATAAACAAGCAAGGAGGAGCCAGGTCTTACCCCTTATGCAGAGAGGCCCTGAGGATCTGGCAATGAGCTGTGTCCACCGGATGCTTTCTCATAGCAACGCTCATCCTGGGGACGTCCAACGTAATAGCGGACAGGTTGAGCAGAGCCATCCTGCTGCCTCACGAGTGGTCCCTCAAAAATAAAGTAGCGGAAAGGATCTTCCACAGATGGGGCCAGCCTTGCTGCGACCTTTTTGCATCCCCCTTGAATGCCAAATGCAGAAGCTATTTTGCCCTACTTCCCCCTCCGGGAGGCGCCCCCAGGGATGCACTTGTACACGATTGGCCCCCAGGTCTCCTCTATGCCTTCCCTCCTGTTCCATTAATCCCAAAATTTCTGCAGAAAGCCAAAGGTCTAGAAAGGACAATCATCTTGATAGCACCATTCTGGCCTCGACAAATCTTGTTCCCTTTCCTCCAAGCTCACCAAATAGAGGAACCTTGGACTCTAGACCCAGTGCCAGACCTGCTGACCCACTCGTCAGGAGTTCTTCACCCCTCTCTCTCATCACTCAAATTGACAGCATGGCTGCTCCACTTCCCAGCTTAGCTAGGTCGGATCTTTTGTCTCCAGCAGTACAACAAATTCTGATTTCTTCCCACAAATCCTCCACTAGAAAATTATACAAGAGCAAGTGAAAACATTTTGCGTGTTGGGCCTCCAAACAAGGTATAGATCCCTTGGTTGCTCCTATTCACAAGATTCTAGAATTTCTATCTACTCTTTTTCACCAGGGGGCTTCAACATCCACCATAAGGGTACAGCTGGCTGCCATATCTAATTTTCATGTGGGTGAAGGAGGCACTACAATTATGTCGCACAGACTTTGTAGGGCTTTCATGAGGGGAACTTCTCTCTGACCACCTATTCGAAGCCCAAATTTTCCTTGGAATTTGAACCTGATGCTATCCCAACTCATGCTATCGCCGTTTGAACTAGCTTCGTCATGCCCACTGAAATATCTTTCTTGGAAAACCTTATTTCTGGTGGCAATCACTTCAGCCCGCAGAGTTTCGGAGCTGCAGGCACTGTTAGTTAAACCACCATATCTCATATTTCATCCAGACAGGGTCACCTTGCATACCAATCCGTCCTTTCTACCAAAAGTCTGCTCAGAATCGAATCTTAATCAGTCCATAGAACTCCCCACTTTTTTCAGGAACCATACCAATAAGATGGAATACATGTTTCACAAATTGGACATACACAGACAACTGAGATTTTACCTGGACAGAACAAAGGAGTTCAGGAAATCGGACCAACTATTTATGTCTCATGCAGATAATAAGAGAGGACTTGCAGTTACAAAAATCACGCTATCCAAATGGCTTGCAGATTGCATAAACTTTGTTTATTCATCTTCCAACCAGTCTACTCCCCTCAAAGTTAAAGCTCATTCTACTAGAGCTGTTTCTACTTCTCTGGCACATGCGGCTCATTTACCTATAGATACCATTTGTGCTGCGGCTACCTGGGCCAAACCTCATACCTTTATTACTCATTACAAAGTGGACAGGGCCTCCAGGGACAGGGCTTCCTTTGGTTCCACTGTTCTCAGGAATGTTCTCCCGTGAGCCACCTGGGGTTTAGGGTGCTGGGGACGCTACCCGTGTGTAAGAACAAACGGCGAGATCGAACAACTTCACATAAAGAAGTTATGTTCTTACCATAACGTTCCATGTGAGTTGCTCATCTCGCCTTTGTTCTTAAATTCCCGCCCTCCTTCCCCCTCCGTGTTCTGGAGGAACAGGCACGACTCGTGGCTGGTCGTCTTTCTCATGGTTCTCTGGGACTGCCTGTGTCTATGTATGCGTGCGTAGTCAGACAGGTTTAACATATATTGCCTGCATCTGTCGTTACCTTTTACGTATGTACGCGTATAGATACTTTGGTGCGTATGCATGTGTAGGCAGGTATGTTTTGTTGTCTGGTTTCTTTGCAAACTAGATCTGAGGGTTAGCAGCAGAGGATCATTGGATAGGGACTGTGCCTTGAGCTTCTGTTAGATGCAGAGCTTGGAATGTGGCTGACTCGGAGCCGAGGGATTGGCTCCGAACCCGTGTGTAAGAACAAAGGCGAGATGAACAACTCACATGGAACTTTATGGTAAGAACACAACTTTTTTCATTCCTGCACAAGCACTTTACTGACACGAAATTAAACATTTCCCCCAACAATCCCCAAAGTAGTTTGTCCATGCCTCCACAAGAACTTCACTGATATCAAAAGGAACATTTCCCCAAACAATCCCTTCAGTAAGTTGTCTGTGTCTGAACAAGCATATCACTAACACCAAATGAAACATTTCCCCCAACGATGCCCACAGAAAGACTTCAGTGATAACAAAACAAATAATTTCCTCAAATGAATCCTTCTGTAGTTTGTCCATTATTGCTAAAGTCGTTCACTGGCACCAAATAAAACATTGCCCCAAGTGATTATTTTAGTAGTATGTCCGTGTTTGTACAGGCATTTTACTGACACCAAAAAAAATGTATATATACCCCGTATGACTCCTTCAGCAGTTTGTCCTTGTCTGCACAAGTACTTTAACACCAAATCAAACATTTCCACCAGTGATCCTTTCAGTACTACTTTCCATGTATGCCTAAGCACTTCTCTGACACCAAATGGAGCATTCCCACACAATGATCCCTTCAGTAGTGTCTCCATGTATGCACAAGCACTTCTCTGACACCAAATGGAACATTCCCACACAATGATCCCTTCAGTAGTGTCTCCATGTATGCCCAAGCACTTCTCTGACACCAAATGGAACATTCCCACCCAATGATCCCTTCAGTAGTGTCTCCATGTATGCACAAGCACTTCAATGACACCAGATGGAACATTCCCACCCAATGATCCCTTCAGTAGTGTCTCCATGTATGCACAAGCACTGGACATCAATGAAACATTTTCCCAATGATCCCTTTAGTCGTTTGTCCATGTCTGCATAAGCAGTTATGTCTGCATAAGCAGTTCACTGTCACCAAATGGAACATTTCCCCCAACAATCCCTGGACAAGCACTTTTACTGACACTAAATGAAGGATTTTCCCAAGGAACTCCTCCAGTAGTTTGTCCATGTTTGCATAAACAATTGACACCATATGTAACATTTCTCACAGTTATCCCTTCATTAGTTTTTCCATGCCTACATAAACATTACACCAACAACAAACAAAACATTTCCCCCAAATACCACTTCAGCAATTTCTCCATGTATACTTAAGCACTTCCCTGACATCATTTCCCCTAGGACCACTTCAGTCATTTGCCCATGTCTGCGTAAGCACTTCGATGACACTGATATGTGTTCCTATTTTGAGCCCATGGCCACTTTATTTTTGGCTTTATGTAGCTATCTTGAGCTAAGAGGTCAAGAGATATGCAAATCTCTTTACTGCTTTTGCTGAATTGCTTTCACCACATTTGTATATACACGCACACACAGGCACATACTTTTGCATTCATTCATGCAAGAACACATATGCTTGCCCACACACAAACATAAACACACACACACAAATGCACATGTGCACACTTAAATTTTTTTTTTCTTTTACAAATCGCTAAACAGCAAAACTGCTCCTTAGCAAGTGTGAAATAATAGCTCTATCGATCTCACTCACATTCTCATGCACACACACTCATGCACACTCTGTTCCTTTTTTTTTTTTTTTTTTGTTTTATTTTACACTGGCTAACACTGCTTGGCGAGTGTAAAAAAAAAATGGCAGACATTAGCTTTCATTTAATCCGAGCTCATGGCATATACACATGCACTCACATACACACACTGCCCAACACTAGCATATTTGCACTCATGGACATCGCATACAACCAGACACACACACACACACTTTTTTTTCTGATGTCCCTTTTGCCTGGCACAGCTTTCTTGATTTTTAAATCTGAGCCAGGAGCTGGTGTCATAGTTCCCCAATCCAGTGGAAGTCTGAGAGGAACACGAATTCGCAGATTAGTTCATCCAGGGAGCTGAAACAAGACTGAAACTGTGAATTTACAGGATATTTAAAAGTAAAATGACACTGTGGGTGGGAATGAAAGTGATGTGGTGAAGTGGGCATGACTTCTGTCAGCTTAGCTTGGACCCGAATTTTAAAGACTGGAATTGTCCCTTCAAGGGACCTGAATTTTAAACACTGTGATTGTCCCTTTAATGCAGTTTTACACAGCCTGTAAGTGTTCCACAGTTAGGAAATTGGGTTGTCAGATTTTCAAATGCCAAAAGTGGGACTGTAAAAAAAAAATGAATAAATAAACTTTATTGAATTATCACTTGTGACATAGGCAACCTTACATGTATTTAAAAGTTAATCAAACCATATTAAGTTCATATTTACAAACCTTATTCAGCACGTTCTGTTCTATACAATATAATCAAACCAACATTACATAAATTGTTCAATTCCTTCCTTCTCTTAAACATCATTCCTCTTCCAAAGCATTTGTCTGCATGTATCATTCTAACATTTTCCATTTTTTTCTATGTAATTATGATTACCCTTTTTTAAAGACCCCACTTCCTATTCTTTCAAGTATGGTTGGTTTACAGTTTGAGTTCCATTTTCTAGTAATTTTTTTTTTTTTTTGGCAGCCACCAGAATTTAACTTGAGGCCTTACTTTGTCTAGGAAATTCAGATACTATATCCCAATTTAAAAAAAAAAGCATTGCCGTAGTTGCACTCATTTGCTCACTTAGTATTCCTGACAGAGTACTCTGTAGGGAATTTTTTAAAGTCTGCCAACTCATTACACTCTTAAAGCACATTTCCAGGTACTTGTTTCATCCCCATTATACTAACAAAAAATTATATCTGCCTGAGGAAAAAATGCTTTGGAGTTTGCTCAGGGTATAAAAGGATTTATGTAAACTCTTCCAAGCAAAAAATCTAAACCACCTAGTCTTTGCTAAATATATGGGAGCCATGCATATGTCCTCCAATTGGTCATTTTGTAATGAAATTTGCAGGACAAACCATACTCTTGACAAGTGCAAATGACTGGATTTCACATTTATTGCCAAAACAAATGCTCATTCTTACAGCATTTGAGTTTTGTTTGATGTCTCATATCGCTTACTACAAGGCAATCTCTGATTGACTTACAAAGTCATGTCTGACCCAGCTCTGTTAGAAATGCTACATCTAAAGAAATCCCAGTCCCGCCACACCGCATGCTCCAGAGACCTCAACCTCATTACCACAATCAACAAAACATGCTGGAGGGACAGGTTCATAACCCAGAGGATTGCCCATGCTATGGAATAGACTTCCCATACATGTCAAGCAGAGCACCTCATTGGCCCTCTTCAAGATGAATCTTGATGAGTGGATAGGAAATAGAAAATTCACCCCAGGGATCACTCCAGTGGCTTTACTCAACAGAGACACTGGGAACTAAGGTCGGGTGGCACTATGCCAGGGTAATCCTATGGCTAGGCTTGTAAAGGCTGCAGGGCCATTAGTCTAGTATATACCTATGAACCTATAAACCTATGTAATCAACATATCTTATCTATTGATCTATCTGGGAGCACTGAATCGCATTGTTCCATATGGAAAGTTTGTTACAAACTTAACACGATTGCAAATACATTGTTGCATTCTGAAAGAACAATATTTGTACAGTTCCTAATTACAGAAACATTTGTTTCAGTTGTTTTGCCCTTGCAACACCATCTCATTGAAATATTTGTGAAAGTAAACTGAAACAAGCTAACCTAAGTTGTATGAGGATCTACTATACTGCCTAATATTTCATTTGAATCACAGCATTGTAGGAAATAAAAGGCAAGTAATTCTAGAAACCATTTATACCTTCTCAGTAAGCCACTCACATGATGTACCTGCAGTTCTAGAAGGTCACTATAGACCAAGCTATGAATGAATCTGCAGATTGCTATTCAATCCCCAAGGTTCAGTGGCATTTTACTTAACACGTAGACAATTCATTCTGGAGATGGGGTGCACATTAAGTAATATATCTTTCCCTTCAGGATGTTTTATTTGTATGTTGATGAATAATAAAATATCTGATTTGATTGTTTGTGGAGTTCATGTTTTGTGGAGGTGAAAGAGATCAAGGAAGGTTGGGTCCTTAATGGCAGGTAATACAAGGCAGAGATCTTCACATAGGAATCTATAAGAGATGGAGTTAGTAGATAAGGATCTAATTCTGTTTTGGTAGTTAGACCAGCAATCCTTTTAGTTAGGTATCCCTGTGGCCTTTCTGGAATCTTAGTTTTTTTCTGGCTAGGTACATACCATAGGGGCCATTGCACTTTAGAACTGGCATAATTAGAAGTTCGTACAAGATGATATATATATATATATATATATATATATATATATATATATATATATTTTTTTTTTCTTAGATGAGATGCTTTTTGAAATCAGTTTGGTTAGTTAGAAGGATTTTCTAACTACTGATGCAACATGGTCTTGGGAGTAGATGGGATTATTGATCAAGGCCCAAGATCCCTGACTACTGTGACAATTTGGAGTTGTTATTGGCCTTGCAATAACTTGTTCATGAGGATTACTTCACAAATGTGGTCATAGTATACTTTTTTGCATTTGACTGTAACCCTTTTTCTGTTCACCTTTGATTTATAACTATTACTGCTAAATTTATGGTTTAGATGTCAAAAAATTATTTGCCAAAAATGATGTCCCCAGTACTGAACATGAAAGTATAAAGTAAAGTCACCTTCTTGCTATGCGAGGTGGCAATTCCAATCTTAACTATGTATGATTTATTCTTTCACTAGTTTGCTATCTACCTTTACACATAAATGCCTAAATTTAGGTCTTTTTGCTGTTTACAATTCTAGTATAAGAAAATGGTGTGAAATACTTGGCCACATCCAGATATGCTGCATAAACTGAATGACCACTATTGACCATCTCTGTCTACTACCTGCATGACCTTTGAGGGGACATTTACTAAATTAAGTAGACATGACCTACTCTTGTCATAACCAAACTGTTAAGGGTTTGGTAGTATGAGATTTTTGATACTATAGGTGGTGGTGCTGCGGTAGCGTTGTCACCTCACAGTAAGACGCTGTCTGGTTCGATTCTCAGCTAGAGCGTCTTCTGCGTGGAGACATGCATGAATGGGCATACCTTCGTTGAAGGTTGTGCATCAGGGCTGGCAACTCGGCACACAAAAATCAACTGCCAATCATTAGTGGACCAGAGTTCCGCTGTGGCGACCCCTAACCGGGAAAAGCCTTATGAAGTTACATATGCATTTCATGGCTTTGCAAACTGCTCTAGTTAGGCTGACAGGTATGTAGTTTCCTGGGTCTGTGGTTGGGCCCAACCCCCTTTGTGAAAGGGTTTCACAACAGCTATTCAGTCATTCATAGACGTACCTTGTGACTAAACTGACATGTTCAGGACAGGCTCCACATGGTATGTTTAGCTGTATTTATTAGGTATCCAGACAGTTGCCTGCCATGTAGAAGTGGCATTTTAGCTTTTGAGAGTACAGTTAGGAAGTGTCCCTTGAAAATGTAAGGGAATCAGGAATGTATGTAATGGGGTAAAATTAACATTAAATTTGTCTGAAGGTATGTCCACTATATCTTTACGGTCCTTATGGGGAGATGATGAATCAGCAAGCAAAGGAGAGTAGCGTTGCTGGAACTGAATTCATCCTCGTGTTTTGGTGAGTACCTTCATGAGGTGGACTCTGTTTTTCACAAAATCTCACCAAGACGATACTAATATATAGACTGTATTTTATAAAGCATACATCATAGATAGATGTAGGTTAAAAAAATAAAATAAAAAAAAAGCTAGATGCACAAGACTCAAGATAAAAAAAAAAGTGCCCAATCCTGGTAGGCGCACTGGTGCAGAGACTGGAAAAAATGGCAGTGTAGAATCCTCAAGACACAAAAACATTCCTACAACAGGCTTTGGCCAGGCTCAGGGGGAGGATGCCCCCACCCCCCCCATCCCCATTGTAGAAGGAAGAAGTAAGTCACAAAAGTCACAAAAACTGATGGGCCAAAAAAGAGCCATAAAGACAATAGAGTGGACTTCTGAGGATAAGAAAGAGATTATGTATTGTTACTTTTATACAAGTAGCCCAGAATTTCCAGACAGAAGATATACAAAAAGATTAATATAGAAATTAGAGGAAAGAAAAATACTTGCACAAGAAAAACTGTTAGAAGCTTCAAATAAAAATGTATGTTCATTAATACTACAGTTTTATGAAAACATTTATATAGACTGTGCAACCATGAGCTATTTGGAAAAAGAAGTGAGGGAGGAAGTGCAAAAATATAATGAACTAAACCTAGAGAGTTTTGAAAGGTATAAAAAAGAAATAGGGACATGGGAAAGAAAGAGAGATCTGATATGGTGCAATACTTATGCAAAGGAGAAAGCCAAATTAATCAAAACAAAAAACCCCAAAGATATTCAAAGAGAAATACAGGCCAAGGCATTCAAATATGGAAAATCACACAATACAACAAATATGATCACAAAGCGGAAACATAGATTAGTAATGTAGAACTTAAAAATAAAAGCTGAAGTTATGGAATACCTGCAAAGTGAAGGATTTAGTGTAGAAATTCTAGCACAGGTTATACTGCAGTATGATAGAACAACGAGTTCCCCAAGTAAGGAGAAACAGGAGGAACAGGAGTTATCTGAACAAGAAATATGGAAATGGGAAAGAAAGAGATTTAATATGGTGCAATATTTATGCAAACAGGAAAGCAAAATTAACCTTAAATAAAGATAAAGGTAAGGCTTTGGGAGAGGTGGTAAAATTGGGGGTGTATGGTTGTCATTGAATGAGGTGTCTTTGCTAGGGATAAAATTTGGGAAATTGATGTAGTTATGATGCAGTGGGGAGGGTACAGTGGAAGACATACAGACTGGCATTCAGGAAAAAGGTTTGTCTGATGTATTATGTATTAATGAAAATATAGCATATATGTCAAATGTTTACACGATCCTACAAAAATATGAAAAGGAAATTGTGAAGTTGGTGTTTTCTTTCATATGTGATTCCAGATTAAACCAAGTAAAAAGATGTGTGTTGTATGTGAGTAAAGATAAAGTTGGATTGGGGTTACTAAATCCATTTGTTTATTCTGTTTCTTTAAACTTGTATAGAGCATTAAAGTGGCTAACAGAGCAAATGAGAAAGTAATAGTGATAATATGTAAATATAAGTACAAAAACGTCTGGAAAGTAATGGGAATAAGAAAAGAGAAAACATATGCAAATGAAAAATTAAAATTGTCAAGAAAAATACTAACATGGAATATAAAAATTCATGATGTAGAAAAAGATACATGGATGTGGTATAGTAATGTGATAAAACAATATTATGTAAGTCCCTGGGAAAATTTACCACAGAAAGTGATTAAAGCCATTCGTCAGGAAAAAGTGTGCCAAGCTAAGAGTGTCAGGATTCCTGTGCAGATTGGTAGTAGATAAGTTACCAGTAAAGCAGAAGCTGACATATAAAAAAAAAGTTGAAAGTGTATTTATTTTGGGGGGGGGGGGTGCTGGAAAAAGCTCTTTGAAAAAGTGAGAATATTAATGATATAAAAATAAACTAGATATGAATATGATGCATGGATATTATAAGAACAAGTAGAATATTTAAGAAGAGTAGATCATTTATTTTATGTAATATGAGTTATTTGTAAAGAAAGACTGAATAAAATTTTGTTTAATGGAAAAGGGATTTTGGCAGATGTATTGTGAAAAAGTATTATTATTGTTTTGTTTTGATTATTGTTGTGGAAGGAGTGAGGGTCCGTTATGAAAGAAGAATAATGAATATGTTTTAACAAAACTGATAAATAGTAAAAAAAAAAAAAAAAAAAAACAGAAATGTCATAAGAGCCTGTAAATATGTGCCTTTTGTAAATGTGTAAACAATGTTTTTTTTATGTTGTGCAAAATAAAGGACGACTCCTCTTCTCAATAGGTGCCATGGGTTCTTTTACATCTACCTGAGCTATCACCAACTCATGCAGATGATACCTCATTTAACATCACATCCAAAGGATGACATGCGCAGGAATGCAGTACCCCACTGCACTGTCTCAAATCCATCTATTTGTGTGGGCAATAGAACCTATTACTTCAAAAAGTGAGTGTGCTCTCTGCTGTGCACAGGCATATTAGTTAAATTAAAGAACAACTTGCATATAAAGCATTTTAGCAGGAATTTCACAGAATGCCATTTTAATAGCTATTTTGATAAACCAATTATATTAAATAGATATGAGAATAATAGGTATCATTCAAAAAATCTGAATTGAAAGCTGAAGAGTTCTGTTACATAGAAGATATGGAGTAGAAATAATGAGACATCCACAGCGAAATAAAAGCATTTATAAAGAAATATGGCTTAAACAGATTTATTAAAAGAAGAAACGAAATGTGGCATCCAAAGCTTTAGTATGCTATGGAGTTAGCAAATATAACTGAAGATCATGACATTGTAGTATATTATTATGTTATCAAGGCATTATTGTATTATGATAGTAAAGTGGTGTTAGGCCCTAAAATGAATTACTAAAGTAATGCAATTTGTTGTTATTTATAACTCATCCCTATCTTTGTTGGTGAGTTAGTACGGAACTGGTGCAGAGATAGAGGCCACAGATGAATATTTATTTCCTAAATGTTATGAGTTAGCTGGAGTCATGGGTTTTATCTGTATTTGAAAGGAGACAGCTTTGTAGTGCAACCTTACTAACAAGGACATTACAAGGGGAGAGAGGCAGAGGTTTTTCATGTTAGTGAGGACCCAAGTCCAGTATGTTTGCTCCACTAGTGGGCATGTGGACTATCTGGTCCAGGGTATGTTTGGAGAGCCCAGAAATCCCTGGGCCTGCAGGTTTGGGGTCATATATGATTTTCATTTTATAATGATGTAGTTGAAGTAAAGCAGGAATATGGTATTAGGTTGAATGCTGAGTGTCTCCAGTAAGTTTAAATACGAGTCATGGATTTCCAGGATCATAGAAGAGGTACCCATAGCTAGCAAGAGCATGGTATGGGACTTTGCCTATGGTAATTTGGACATGGAGAAGCTCAAGTTCATCATCCTGTTTGACCAACCTTGCAGTGACCTTGTTAGTGATGTAGAATGAGACGCCTCCACCTTTAGTCCCTACTTGTGCAATAGCTGGCCTAAATGTTTGGGAGGCATTGTAGCCTTACACAGCTGGGGGGGGTTCTTCTTGGCTTTAAATCATATCTCAGTAAATACACAGATATCTATGTTCTCCAGAGTAAGGAGAGCTTGGGAAGGAGTGGAGCTCCTGGCATTAAGCAGTAACACTTTTAGAATCCCTTGATTATTAAACAATAAAACTATGTTCGGCTTTTTATTTTTTTTTTACATAAGTTAGTCCTAAACCTAAATTGAAAATTCAGTCAGGTATAAAATTAGCAACAGTAGATGCACTTTCTGCTATTCATAAAAAGGGCAATTAAGTACCAATTAGAGATAGTTAACTGTTGTGCCCTGTTTATATGTTAGTGGCTGTTGGTCTATGAAGTTTGCTTGAAGGTGTTATTTCATGAATAAATATGTAAGTTATCTCTGTCTGAACCAGTCTGTACAGGATGTCCTTCAAATTTATATAGCATTCTGCTGAACATTAGACCCATCATTGACTACAGTGTCCCCTATGGCATTTACCCAACCAGGCACACTCAACAGCTGGAATGCCCTCAAAGGTTCCTCACCAGAAATATTCGGACATAAGATCTAGTCTCTCTAATCAGTCTCCTACAGGTTACCGAGATGTGATTTATGCCTAGCATATAAGGCATACTCAGATCCAACTTTGATGGATCTCTTGCAGATCCACAAGACAAGCAGCCCCAGAAACACCAGATCAAATCCCTGAGCTTTGTGTGATTCCAGCTGTAGGGAATGATATGGGTCTCAAAGGATATCCATACAATGGAATAAGCTCCTCGTCTATGTGATGCAGAATTCCGTCCTGACCCTATTCAAAAGTAACCTTGATTGTATGGGTATTTGCAAGTTCACCCCCTTTCTAACCCCATGTCTCTAATGGACAGAGGTAGACAATAAATAAATTAATCCCCAACTAACATCTCTGTCTCACACCCCTTAGCCACCTATTCTTTACTAGCATACCCCCACCATATCTGTTTCCAAGAATCTCCGAGACAAAATTGGGAAGGGTTGCATGGCTAGGCTTGTAAAAAAAAACAAAAAAAAAACTGGTGGTTATTATCCTAGCATAAACATATGAGCTATGAACTTATAAAACATGTATTTCCATCTGTCTCAATAAGTAGCCTAGGGAACACAATCAAAAATCTTTCCCTGTTCACATAAAACATTTACATTAATCTACATTCCACAGACAAACCACTGAATTAGGACTGTAAAGTAATGAAAGCAAATTAAAGTATAAATGGTTAGGTATCAATCCCATTTAAGAAGTCAATATTTATAGCGAAACCCCAAGGAGAAGATAGTTCACACTGAACCTTACTTTCTATAATTAGTTTTGTAATAAAGTTAGTTTATTTCTCTGTACTGTAACCTTTTAAGCAGTAGATGCAATCATAACCCTTAACCTGTCACAAAAACAGAAATATTTAGGGATGAAGACCCCATATCACAGACACTTCTTAAATGGTAGTACCAATACTTTAGGAAGGGACAAAACAAGAGTACGTTAATTAGCATGCATTTTGGAAGTATTGAAAAACTCGACTGAATATTGATTATAATCTGTATTTTTTTCCCCACAAGTATCTCTCTAATTTTAGGAGGGATAGAGCAAAATTCTGAACCAAAATCAAGAATACCTAGAAAATCAGGGATATTTGAGATGTACGGCAACTCAGTATGTTTTTGTGCTTGTAAGGTATTTGGCATGAGGTCCCTGCCCAAACTTATTTACTAGCAGCACCAGTGTGGAGTTTTCTGTTAGGTCTCTAGAGGAGCTGCTTCGCTGGGCATAGATTGCTGCACAGAAATACATTCCAGTGTCGGTAACATTTAGGCTGTTGATTGTGATGTTGCCTTTCTCTGCACAGTCTCTGGTGGTGGTCATTCTTTCTCTGAGCTCCTTTTTATCCTGGGGTCTGCTGTTGGTGTAGGAGTAGGTCATGAGCTTAAGCCCACCACAACCCCTAAGTTGTTGATACCAGTAGATGGTCTCATAAGTTTTAATGGTCCTGTCGTGCACACAGGAAAACAGAGTTCTCCAGGCTTTTTAACCATAAACCTCAGTAGCTATTTTACTGAGAGGGCACTGCAAAAATTTGTAAAAAATAGTTAAGGAGTGCACTGAATAAATTTTGAGTCGCAGCACCCTTGAGCATCATAATTTCTAAAGTGCTAAATTAGTAACCATATGTTTAGAAGGTGAAAGTTCAATACACAATGGAAGCATCACAACTAATTATGTCAGCTAAGACATGAATTTGCTTAGACTAGAATTTGACACTTGTGTGTGATGTATGTTATATTTTGTTTAACTGCCTACATTCTTCAGGATTAGAATGTTTTAATCTATTTTAAATACACTGCAGTCTATAATGTATATGAAAGTGTTGCAAACATTCATAATTATCCACCCAAGCTTTTTTACTCTGAGGTTCTCCTAAGCGCTGTCTTCTCATTACCCCCCACCACCAAAAAAATTATAAAAGTGTACATCTCTGAGGTCGCTATTTATATGAGAAACGACAAGTGCGTCTTTATTGCACTTTTTACATTAAAATTAAGTATTTGCCTTACGAATTCAGTGTAAAGGACAACTTGTAAGCAGTGCTTTAATTTATTGGCATACAACAGAATTCAGGACTCTCAAATTCAATCAGTCTTAATTCTGTAAGTGATGTGATTACTTCTGCAGTTCTGTACAAATATTAATGTCCATGTTTCTGAAACATGAATATATAAGGAGCTGTTAATGGGATACTGCATCTGTAACCCAGTGCTCCTTTTTATCATAAATACATTTAAAACATAAAAACAGGGCAGTCACAAAATTACACAAAACCAAGGTCTGCAAACAGATCCTTTAACCTCAGGCGGCAGATTTCTGAACTGACTTCTTACTTGTTATCCAGAGCAGAACGCAAAGTAGTGTCACAAGTCGAAGTATTTTTTAGCATTTCCGTTAGGCATTAATCATATGCTTGTAAGTGTGACTAGTAAAGCAGCTATGTATCAGGTTACTATGAAATGACTTATTAGGTGTTAAGAAATGGTGCCGTAACACTTAATTTTCAGGTGGTCTTAGACAGTTTTTTTTTTTTTTGGGTGGGGTGGGGGGGGCAATTATAGGAGCTTTGGCTCCATAGTCTGTTCTCTCTTACACTTCAGTATTAGCCTCTAATCATTCTCCATAATCAAATTGTATTACAGTTTATTCCCATGTCTAAATTAAACATGGTACAGTATAATCATACTTTGTCAAATCATCCCATTTGTGTGAGTGACATCAAACTCCCCCCCCCCCCCCAAAAAATAGTAATCAAACATTTCATTTTATAAGGAAATGATTTTTCCCATTCCTCAGTTAATGCCGTCTTTGACATCATTGTACCTTTTGTAAGACCTGCATAAAGAGGATTATAATCGGGTACAGATGTTTTGCTTGTAAGTGCTCCTAACAGTACACCTTTGCTTTTTGCAAGGATAGTTGATTGTGGTTACCATAGCAACAAACCACAATGAATGATCGTTCTGAACGTTTTACGAAATGGAGCAGTTGAAAAGCAGGAGTAACTCAGTGCCATACCTCTCTGCTTCTTGGAGAAAAAAAATCTGACAAAGCCTAAAATAATGGGGATAACAAACGAGCCAAAAAATACCGATTTAAAGTATTGCTCTTACAAACAGAAATTTGCCGAAATAACAGCACTCCTGTTAAGATGCATTTTCCGTGAGATATGAAATATGAAACAAAGGTGCATGTCATTAAATGCTGGCTCATGGCTTCAAAACAAAGGGAAGCACAAAGAAGAGCCGCCTTCACACCAGCATTTCCACATATCCATCATTAAAGCACGAATCTTTCCTTTTTAAAACTATCGTTCACTGCGGTTTATACAGAAAGCATATTGGCAAATAAACACACTAAATAAAAAACACAGTAAGACAACTAGAGATACTAAAGAAAAGACACAGATTGTGACCAGCTGTACAGGTATTACCTGTGCAGAGACAACAGGAGCAAAGATGCAGAAAGGTTTCAAGTGTAAGCCCATTGAAAAGTTATAGGAACGTAACAACAAA
This sequence comes from Protopterus annectens, assembly GCF_019279795.1. Classification (NCBI taxonomy): domain Eukaryota; kingdom Metazoa; phylum Chordata; order Ceratodontiformes; family Protopteridae; genus Protopterus; species Protopterus annectens. Next base: position 1,217,651,449 of record NC_056744.1, read on the forward strand.
ACATAGCTGATAGTGGGAACCAAAACAGGATTGGAATTTAAGATATACAGGTTATTTAAAAGAAAAATGACACTGGGGGTGGAATGTGAGTGGCGTGGTAAAGTGGGCGTTACTTTGGTCAGCAGCAGTAGTGGGGACCCGAATTTTAAACACTGGAATTGTCCCTTTAAGCAGTTTTGGTAAGTAATACCCATTTATTAAACCACAGTAGTAAATTGCTGTAAGACCCTCTCCACAGGCAGTGGTAAATTTCTTCTTCATATGGGGGCTGAAAGTTGTTCATCACATCTGGCCTTCAGCTTACCAGAGCCCTACTGTTTCCTGAAAAGCTTGATGAAGATACTCGTATGAAAAGAAAAGCTCAATTTACTGATTTACTTCTTCTTAAGTACATTTAGTTTCTGGCTAATATTTCTGGGCTTTGTTGAAGTGTCTTAACCCACTGCCTGATTCCTGCAGGAATGGATGTGGCCAAAGTGGTTGACAAAAAGCTGGTGATGTAATATGCAAATGGGTCATGATTGCCCTGGCATGCAGATCTGCTAGGGACATCATGCATACATGCTTTGTGATCATCACTAGGGTTACCACCTGTCCCACTTTGCGAGGGGCAGACGCTCTTTGGGCAGTTGTGTCCTGACAAAAAATATTAAAAATGGCAAATGTCCTGAGATTGTAGGACATAATTATGTCCTATATTGTATGTAATAGTTGCATAACACAGTTATTCTGTATCTAAAATACCTAAATGTTATAAGAAACAGAATAAGCAACTAAAATGCTGCAAGAATAAGCTATTATGTAGGCAAAAAAGTCAAGTTCTATCCTTTGTACTGACCATGGGTATGTGTCGGCCTGTAAAATCTGATGTTTGTCCCAAAAATGTCCCAATATGGCCATTTGAAAAGGTGGCAACCCTAATCATTGCATACAAGTTGTGCTGCAAGTCAACTATATATACTATAAATGGAGTATTGTGTGAAATCGACAATAACTACCGAAGGAGCTACCACTGATGCACTGTTTTCATTTTCCTCTGCACAAGCATTGTAATAGACCCCGATTATGCAGTAAAATGCAGAAGTTTCTCTCTCTAAATACATTTTTCCTAGCATCTGCATATTAATCAAATAATAGAAAAGATGCACAGTTAAGCACCTCTGGAAGTACTGGGGATGCAGCAGTAAGTAAAATGCAGAAGTTTAAATTTTCCTTTTTTTTTTTTTTTTTTTACCAAGCAATGATGCTAGACAGGATGGATGTATGGAAATAATGAACCACTCCTGGGTCTTTGAGATCTGATGTCACAGGCAGAGTAATATGTAATATAATTATAGGTTGTCGGCTGAAAACTATGGACATCAGTATATACTGATTTGTATTACAAGTGTATGCGAGGTTGAAATGGTTTTCACCTCCTTAGAAAGCTGAGTGACCAGTGAGGTTTCATTATTTTATACATGTGTTTTTAAATGTCAGTATTATTCATTGTAAAAATGCAAAGTCTTAATTATTCGCAGTCTGTATTTGTAATGTCCAGCATAAATGATTATCTTTTCTGTGAGGTAGTGTAGTTGTTGCAATGCTTCAAGGTGCATGAAAAGTCTAGAGCACTGTAAATATTCAGTGTCTCCAAAGCATTCACATTTGTGTCGTTGTGGAATTTATTCTTTTTCATGAATTCGTAAAAGTTACCCAGTAATTTTAGTTAGTTTGGCAATTTATTCCAAGAGGCTAGTTTAGTGTTTCTAAACATTATTTTTGTGTTCAGGCTTCATTAAATCAGGTCAAAACAATTGGGTGGAATCGACTATTTTTTAGGATCGAGCAAAAGTTGTTACTGTTTAAAGTTGAAAGGAGGTTCCTGAAGTGTTTAGTAGCAGTTATGTTTACATTCTCAAATGTGTACAATCATGTGTGTGTCTCTCTCTCAAACATACCCACCCACATTTTGCTGAAAAAAAACTGAAAGATAAAATTAGGTAGCACCAACACCACGAACACAGGAACTGCTGTTCAGCACAAATATAAGAAAACCACACAGCAAAAGCCAGGTAAGCAAATTTATTTCTCTAGCGCCTCGGCCACAATAAGCCTTCAAGGAGTAATACAAAGAATTATCTAAAACCTTATATAGTCCCAGCTCCATCAATAAAACAATTAGCAATTAAACAATTAAAATATTTGTAGAAACAAATTTTAAAGTAACATCCATTAAATTCATATAACACATTTCCAGCAACATTCTGCATTTAAACCCTTTGGAGTCAATGTATCAAATTTCAAAATAAACATTGTCTCCTTTCTCAAAAGCTTTAATCTACACATTTGTTCATCTAAATATTTCATATCTAACCGTTCTAAAATAGTAGCTTTTAAGTTTTCTGTACTTCCATCATGATATTTATTAAAATGAAGAGCCAATGGGCTCTCCATTTTATTTATCCTTATGTCTCTCAAATGTTCTAATAGGCGTGTTTTAAACATTCTTTTTGTTTGCCCAATATAAAACATATTGCAAGTACATTTGATAGCATAAATTACTCCCTCTGTACGACAATTAAATGTTCCATTTGATTCAAATCTAATATTACTTGTATATAAAAAAGAATTCACAATATATGAACATCCAATACATTTGCCACATGGCTTAGTACCCTTCATATGGATCTGCTGATTTAACCGAACTCTGGTCTTTGAAATTTAGTATACACAACCATATCCTTGATACTACTTCCTCTCTCATATGAAAAAATTAATTACTTTAGTGTCAATTTATCTAATTCTTTAAATTTTTTTAAAAATTCCCAAAAATGAGAAATATAATATTTAATATTGTCACTTAATATATTATATTTGGAAACAAAAAATAAATTGCCTGCTTTATCATCCTTGCTAACATTATTCCTATTTAGCACTTTCTTATTTTTATACCTAACATTTAATATATTCTGTTCACTTCTATTAATATTTTCATCAAATTTTCTAGTTTTAAACCTCAATTTTGTAAGTTCTAATTCTTTTCTAAATATCCAGTCTTCATTACAGAGTCTGGAGATTCTCAAAAATTCTCCAAAAGGTAAAGACTCCAAAGTATGTTTAGGATGACAACTATTTCCCATCACAAAATTATTTACTACTCCAAATTTCCTATATATACTAGTGCTAATATTTTTACCTATAACTCCCAACAAATTAATATCCAAGAAAGAGACTCTATTGCCAATTTGTAAACCATCAAAATTTATACCATACCTATTTATCTGAATGTCTTCTACAAAGTTTGATACCAAGTCCCTACCACCATCACATAAAAAATTAAATCATCTATGTATCTATAATATGATTTTACATATTTTTTAAAAAATATTTTACTATAGATGCATTCCTTTTCAACCAACCCCATAAATATATTTGCATACATGGTGCAAAAGGAGCACCCATGGCAGTACCTTGTATTTGATGATAAATTTGATTTTCAAAATAGAAAAAATTGTTCTCTAAGCAAAATTGAACTAAGTCTAACACATAATGAGTTAAAGGGCTATTCCCCATACAATGTAATAAAGCTTCTAAACCAAATAGATGTTTAATATTGGTATAAAGACTTCGTACATCCAAAGTTATCCAATACATATTTTTAGTCCACTTAATATGCCTAATTTTTTCTAAAAAATCAAAAGCGTCTCTAATATATGAAGGAAGTAACATAACTTCCTTTAATAATACACCATGCAAAATAACTCCTAAATTATGTAAAAAATAGTTACTAGCAGACACTATAGGACAGTCTGGTGGATTCATACTACACTTGTGTAATTTAGGCAGACAATAGAAAAAGGCCGGACTTGTTTCTTTAACCAACAATTTATTATTCACATCTTTCTCTAACCAATAACCCAATCTAAGACCCTTACGAATCAATAACGTGTAGTTATTTTTAGCTTGTTCAATTACACTAACATTAACCTTTTTATAAAATGTTTCATCACCCAAAAGATCCATACACATTTTTAAGTATTGTGTATAATGAAGTATCACTGTTTTATTGCCCTTGTCCGAAGGTTTAATTACAAGCTCTCTTTTTGTATAGCAAAATCAGACAGATAGCCATTCCTGCTTAGACAAATTATACTTTATTTGTTTAGAGTTAAAGTTTTTAAATAACATTTCCATTTCAAGCTGTAACATAGTAAAAAACTTTTTAAAACCCTCGTGTAAATGGTGGCATAAACTTGCTTGTACAATCTACTGCCGTAGTATCAATTAAACAATAAGCATTCAGATGACTTTCACATGAAACAAAAGAATCAGATGAATCTGTATCAGAGATATAATTTTCAACACTAGAAATTTCATTGTACTCTAACCCATCAACAACATTATTAATAAACTGATATTCAAAGTAAAACCACAAATGCAACTTCCTAATAAATTTATACATTTCTATTTTGCATTCGTGTAGTTTTGGAATGACAGTGGGTACAAATTTCAAGCCACAATTCAAAGCACTCAATAAATATTCATTTACAGAGTAGCCTGAAATGTTTACATTGTTACTGCATACATGAAAAGCATCAGTACCATCTAGTTCTCTTATTACCCCGCCATTGGTTATATTGTCCATTTCTCTGTTGTTCGCGGTCTGAATATCCTCTCTTCTGTGGACGATTATTGGCCCCTTCACCACGAAAATTATCATATAGATAGCGTTCATTCATAGGAGATGGTAAAGGTGGAAATTGATGGGAATTATCATTATTATTTTCCCGTCTTTCACCATCTTGATTAAATGCTTCTATGCTGTTACTGCTATATAGTCTCTCTCTCAAAACGTCTGCTCCCCCATTGAGGCGAACTTTGGAGCGTGACGTATCATTCGTTGGTTTGAAAAAAGCTGTTCCCCTTTCAAAATCATGAATATCTCTGTTAATCTTATACATCTTTTGTTCCAACAATTTCTTTTCATAAATGTTAAGTTTATCCTGAATATCACGCAAACAAGACTCCAAACGAGCCCTTTCTAGTACAGTCATTAGGTTAGTACACACAGTGGAAATTTCCTTCTTAATCTCAGATAACTTAATAATGTCTCTTTCTATAAGAATACTAACCCATTCTCTAGAACATAAAGCAGCTTTTTCCCATCTTTTTTAAACATTATTTCCTCGGAAAAAGTCAAATCAAATGGTTGTGTAGGAAATTTAATTGCCCTCAGACCACGGGGCACAATATCCAAGTCTAAATATCTTTGAAGACTTGTATAGTTGTAATAAACAGTAATTTCTTTATTCATTAAAGTATTCAGTTTAGAAATCATTGTCTTTACCTCCACCGGAAATTCAGGAGTACGTTTCCCAATATTAGCAAATGGATTATTCTGCCGCTTACTACGGGTCTCAGCTAAAAAACGCTCCTAAATAGGAACAGCGGAGCCTTCTTCATTCGGATGCCTGTTCGTCTATTCGCTATCTCGCTCCATACTAGTGTTCAGGAAACCGTCCATGGTACGTTGAGAAGAATTAGTACCTTCTTCTCTAAAAATTCTACGTACATTCTGAGCTGGATCACTGGCCATAAGTATTGAAACACCAACACTACGAACACAGGAACTGCTGTTCAGCACAAATATAAGAAAACCACACAGCGAAAGCCAGATAAGCAAATTTATTTCTCTAGCGCCTCGGCCACAATAAGCCTTCAAGGAGTAATACAAAGCATTATCTAAAACCTTATATAGTCCCAGCTCCATCAATTAAACAATTATCAATTAAACAATTATCAATTAAACAATTATCAATTAAACAATTAAAATATTTGTAGAAACAAATTTTAAAGTAACATTCATTAAATTCATATAACACATTTCCAGCAACATTCTGCATTTAAACCCTTTGGAGTCAATGTATCAAATATATGTTGGGCAAACAAAGAGAATGTTTAAAACACGCCTATTAGAACATTTGAGAGACAAAAGGGTAAATAAAATGGAGAGTCCCTTGGCTCTTCATTTTAATAAATATCATGATGGAAGTACAGAAAACTTAAAAGCTACTATTTTAGAATGGGTAGATATGAAATATTTAGATGAACAAATGTGTAGATTAAAGCTTTTGTGAAAGGAGACGATGTTTATTTTGAAATTTGATACATTGACTCCAAAGGGTTTAAATGCAGAATGTTGCTGGAAATGTGTTATATGAATTTAATGGATGTTACTTTAAAATTTGTTTCTACAAATATTTTAATTGTTTAATTGATAATTGTTTTATTGATGAAGCTGGGACTATATAAGGTTTTAGATAATGCTTTGTATTACTCCTTGAAGGCTTATTGTGGCCGAGGCACTAGAGAAAAAAATTAGGTAGCATCCTAGTATGTCTGCAGAACATGCAGATGTGAAGTGCACTAACGTTTGAGTTAAAGCAATAACCATTGTTATTGCAGTTTTCTGAGATGGTATGGAGTATTATTGCTTCTCCCTATAAGCATGCATGAATTTTGAGTGTGACTTACAGAATTCATAATGTGGCAATCAATCTGTATGTGAGCATAGGAAATAATTGAGGCCAAAAATTACTTTCTCAAGGTTTCCATGTCTTATGCAATGTAGTCACTCGGTTGCAGCCTGGTGTCTTACCAGTGGTGCATCCAACTGTCATTAAATCCTGTTGTCATCTTTGTTTGAGAAGTCAGACCTCTCGGCTTTGAATGAATATTCTTGCAGATGACAATTACAGGAAAATGTTTATTCATGAATACTCTGGAACATCAGCCTGCTCCTGGGTGTTGGATGGGGTTTGCTACTGCGCATCTGGTGGGTTAAGAAATTTGAGAGTCTATTTCTGTCCCACTGAGTATGCGTTCTCTATCCTTTAACTTTATTAGTCCACTGAGGGTATTGGCCCCTCTTCAGGGGAAACCTGCGGTGGTATTTATATTATTAGGGGAAATTTGGCCAGGGCATTGGGAGTTTCCTTGCTTTTTGGGAGGTGCCTTGGGATTGTTTAAATCCACCTGAGGTGCAGTCCCCATCAAGCAGATGGGGCCTCTATTTAACGTGTCATCCGAAGGACAATACACTCGGGAGTAAAGCCCCCCCAATATGTTAAACTGCAGTGTCAGCAGTTGAATTACTTGGTATGGGAATCGAACCCCCACAGCATTCTTCACCAAAGGCTATTGTACTCCCTGTTTTGTAACTGACACTTACAGTATGAATAGCACATTATTCAGTATTTTATAATTTATTATATACTGTTGAAATTGCCTATGCTAGCTAGCATCATGGCTGAAAAGCTTTTTTTAGACCAGTTTGCTTACCCAGTTAAATAAATTAAATTCACTACGTCTGCTATGTTAACCATGAACACCAGTTACAGACCAAGTTATACACAATCATTTACAGCTGCTTGCAACAGTATGGCTGATTGCTAGCATGGATTCAAATCAGGTCATGAGATGGATTTTGCACTTAATAAGCCTTACCATACTGCCCTTACTGACCTGGATGGAGGGAGGAGCAGGGGAGCTGTAGTAGCTGAAATGTGGGTTTAAGACATCCATGCCATTACCTGCAATGCTCCATTATGCTGAATAGATAAACTTGCATGACTTCGTAGTAAAAAAAAAATACATTTGTAAATAGATGCTTGCACATGATTTCAAATCACCCTGATTTTGCCACAGCTTTTTACTAAAGTAGCAAAGTCTCATAAAATTGTGTAATTTTTGTGAGAAAGACAGTAGGGTTAAAGTCATAACTGATGCCAGATATTTCAGTTAGAGTTCTGTTCTTTCAGAAATTGCATGTTCTTTTATTCTAGCAGTTCTCTAACTGAATGCTGTTCCTGTAATCACAACTACGCAGGTAAAAGCTGCACTCTCTAAAGCCAAAAACACAGCATCCAAAGGACTGGATAACATCCCAGGCTGCGTTTTACACGAACTTCAGAATGAACTGGCTCCCCACCTAAGCACCATGTTCAGTCATAGCCTCACATCGGGCTTTGTGCCCACTGAATGGTGCACAGCAACAGTTATCCCAGTCCACAAAGAGGGAGCCACCACTGATCGTGGGAACTATCTCCCTATTAGCCTGACGAGCCTGGTCTGCAAGATGGAATGTATCATCATGGAACTCATAAACAAAGACATTGGTAACCTCCAAACTCTGGACCCCAACCAATTCGGGTTTGTGAAAGGTATATCATGCCTCCTGAACCTGATCGACTTCTTTGAGGCAGTCACCAAAGCTGTAGACGAGGGTAAGGTGGTTAACACAGCCTATCTTGACCCCGCCAAGGCTTTCAACACCACCCCCCATTCTGGAATTATAACTACACACACTAAACTAGTTATAAAGCCCTATGTCACAAGATGGGTTGCCAACTGGCTCACTGACAGAACCCACACTGTAAAAGTTGCAGACTCCAAATCTGACTTCAAACCAGTGACAAGTGGAGTACCACGGGGTTCAGTCCTGGGACCTCTCCTGTTTAGTATCTACTTCTCTGAAGTACAGGCTAACACAGAAGACCTTTAACTATTTAAGTTCACAAATGACTGCAAACCAGGAGCCATAGTAGTCCCCAAATGATGTGGACATCCTACAGAAGGACCTCACTGAGACAGATGCCTGGTGTCAGAGCCATGGCCTCAAACTCAATGACAAAAAGTGCATGGTCATCCCCTTTGGTTAAAACTCTGTACCCATGAACTACCACACAGGCAGCAGTCTACTTAACACAGAATGTGTGATAAGAGACCTTGGGACCCAGGTGGACAGTAGTCTCTCCTTTGATAATCACATTGCCACAGTAGTCAGGAAATCCTTCTGCATGGCAGACCTCATCACAAAAGGGTTCTCATCCAGGAAAAAAGAGGTAATTGTTTCCCTGTACTCCACACTCATTAGACCCATTATAGAGTACAACGCCCCTTTTGAAATGAACCTCACAAGACATATGCAGCAGCTAGAAAGGCCACAGAATTACCTCACAAAGAGGATTACTGGCCTCAACCAGATGCCCTACACTGACCATCTCAAAAACTCCAGCTTTTTTCCACAGCATATCACCTAGTCCGAGGTGATCTCTGCCTAACATATAAAGCTATGCCAAACCCAGAGCTGTTGGACGTGCTACACCTAAAGAAATCCCATTCCCTCCAAGCTACACGCTCTAGGGACCTAAAGCTTGTCACTACAATAAACAGGACATGCTGGAGGGATAGATTCCAATCCCAGATACTTCCCATACTTTGGAACAACCTACCCATCTATGTCAAGCAAAGTTCCTCATTAGCACTCTTCAAGAAAAATCTTGATGAGTGGATGGGAAATAGAAATACACACCGGGGAACACTTCTGTGGCTCTCCAACTGGGGCACAGGAAAATAACTTTCTTGGGTGGTGTAAGCCAGGGAACCTTGTTGGCTAGGCTTACTTAGGCCCTTGGGCCGATAGCCTAATACGTTCCTATGAACCTGAGAGTTCAATCAAGACAAAATGAAGTGTAGAAGAAAAAAATATTTCAATGCATAGGCTACATGATAACTTACTTAATATCTAGATGGAAACAAAAAGGTTGTGAGGCATGAAAAAATAAAATTACTTTTTAAATACATTACTGGAATGCCAGTCAAAATCAAGTATAAAAAAGAAAGTGGCACTCAACTCAACTTCTCCTTGCACTGCAGTTCTAATTATAATTTATATTCGGCTTTATAAAAGTATCAAGTAACATGCTGAAAGTAGCAATCTCTGTGATACCTCCACTTGTAAAAATGTTTCTTATCCAAAAAAAGACCTGCTGCCTGACAACTATCTACTTGTTTCATGGGGAAAGCATGATCAAAGCAAAAAATGGAGCAGCAAACAAGAAACTATCTCAAGATAAATTGCTTAAAGGATTACAACACAGTTTATGGACCACACATGATAGATTGGCATTCTGTTTAGTTTACAGGTAATGCCTGCAAAGATGACTGCAATTCTCCAAATATAATCAGCTTCTGAAAATACTGTAATCTTGTCCTTCAATACCCAAGGCTTATAAGCTATCTAGTTATGTAAATATTCTCTGCATGGCAACAACAAAAAGGCTTTCAGTGCTGGTAATTCTTTAGCAGTATGCTTATTAAAGCTTACTTGCATCTTACAGTCTCGTACAAGCTTACCTGATGGTCATTAAAGCTTTGCTACTTATAACACAGAGCAACAGGTACTGCAACAACATGCATTTTCTGAATAAGAAGAATCAGAAATCAACAATATAAAAATATGACAGAAAACCAGAACATTCTGCAAATTCAAGGACAGATGAAAATCCACTGTAGTACTTGTGTCTACCTTGGATGGGGGGGGGGGGTACTCTGCACACTTACACTGCATAACTGCTCCTTGCTTGGACACATCCAGAGTAACTATGTGGTGTGCAACAAAAGTATGTCACAATTTGAAATGCCTCTGGCTGACAGTGATGGCCCTGACACATTTGTCATACTTCTCAACCTCAGAGTAAGAAACATGGACAAAGCCATAAATAGAAGTGGGACAGAAGCCCAAAATTTAGGACGATTTTTAAATATTGCTCTTATAAACTTAGAAAGATAATTAGGTCTTGCATTAGTATGAATTTTCTGAAGGGTATGAAATCTGAAACTCATGTCTGTCATTATTTTCTAACTTCAATCATTAATGATTTGCCACTAATTTGCCAGAAAACAATTTTATGAAAAACGGACCAAAAATGTGATGCAAAATATAAAATAGCCACACAATACAGCTGGGAACCTGTCAAAGAAGACACTTTTTTTTTTTTTTTTTTTAAATATTAGTACTGTTAACTTGCGGTAGCATTGTCGCCTCACAGTAAGACGTTGTCCCGTTCGATTCTCAGCTAGAGCGTCTTCTGTGTGGAGGCATGTGTGAATGGACGTCCCTTCGTTGAAGGTTGTGCGTCAGGGCTGGTAACTCGGCACGTAAAAATCCACTACCAAACTTTAGCGGACCGGAGTTCCACTGTAGCGACCCCTAACCAGGATAAAGCCGAAAGATGCAACAAAATTAGTACTGTTAACTTGAGCAGCTGACAAAATAAGAGAATCTACATGCATTTCTGAAATTAAAAGTAATCTTTAGCTCTGATCATTACAATTATTTATTAATTGTAAACCCGCCACATCTTCTTTCAGAATTTGCCATTGTGCAGAGGGATTATTAGGGAGGAGAGCAACATTTTGAGCCAAAATCGTGGACAGTTGAGAGGTTTGGATATACCTAATTCTAGAAAGTGATTTATTTGCATGTACCTCTTAATGCAGGAAATTTGGACAAGGCCAAATATATTGGGGGAACATACAAACAGTACTAAAATTTGCTCTTGTATAAAATTAGACAGTTGACAGAATAACAGGTCTTGCATGCATTTTTCTGAAGGGTATGAAGTCTAAAACTCAATGTCTGTCATTATTTAGTAACTTCATTCCTATATGATTTGTCAGAAAACCACAAAACCACAAATAAGAAGCAAAAATCTATTCATTCTGCAAACAATCTGGATAGTTGAGAGGTATAGTTCAGCCAGGGCTGTCTGAGTTGGCCGCCCTCACAAAATCATGATCGAATGGGACCTTCTCCCTGCAGCTATTCCAATGTCCCATTACTTGGCTATTTCATCCCATTTACGATAAACACTGTAATGTGCATACTTCTTTACTTCTACACTGATTTGGATTTCATTTAAAAGTTTTATTTTACATTTTACAGCATAAACACTAATAGACATCTGCTAAACAAAGCAACGCAATCTCCCAATGAAAATACACTTAGCATTAAAACTTCTCTGCTGTGGAAACTCACATTCTTTGAAAAAGCACTGAAACCCACAGTCAAAGAAAATACATCTGGTCAGTGGCAGATAAAGATTAACTTTGGGCTGTTTTCAAATCATAGGCCCCTTGCACAGGAAACATACATGTGTTCTTTGATACACCTTCCTGATTGTAATAAATTGTATTCCTTGTATAATGCAGTACAGTTGTTAGAAGGTGTTTTAAATGTATTGTTTGGAACATTTTTCCAGTGAACATTGGAACAAAATGCATGCACCAATAATGACAAAACTACCCAATTCAGAACATTTCCATCATAAAAGTCTATTCAGACTTCTACAATCCACCAGTATCAGTAAATATGCACAATCTCTGCAGAAGTAAGTCATCTAAATAATTCCACATTAAAGAGATCTGTAACTAATGAAGGGGTTGCTGCTAGTAAACTTTATATTTCATTGTTTCATCTACAAATAAAGTGCCTGTTGTGCCCTAGAGGAATACATTTCCTATGTTACATAAAAAATAAATTAGTAATATTGCAATTGGGGATGGATGGCAAACTGATAACAGGTTCATCTTTATTAGGTACCTCTGCTAAAGAGGACATTCTCAGGACTGCAGCATCCACTCCCTTTAAAAGTACAACACAGTACAGCAATGTGTCTATGTACTGGGCGAGTAGAACCCACTGCCTTCTGATCAAAAGCAAGTACACTTCCTGTGTGCTATTAACAATGCAAGCAGACTCAGCATAAGCAGCACTAAACTTCTCATCAAGCCATCGGCGCCTTGTAAAATCCAGTCAACACTCAAGTCTGTCTCTCAACTTTGAAGCACAAGAAATTTGGAAAAAGTCAAAATTTATTGGGGGGGATAAAAGCCAGGGGCACATTTTAAACATTGCTCGCATAACCTTGGAAAGTTGCTAGAATAAAATGCATTTCACTGCCAAGTCTTGAACTCAAGACCCTGTGCACTATAGTCGTAGCAGCATACCACTGTGCCAAATCAGCTGTTTCTTGAAAGACAGCTAGACTGAAACTTAAATGGCCATCATTTAGTGAATTAATTTCTCACTGTAGCTCTCAACATCTTAGGAGAAAATACCTAGACAAAGCCAATACTGGGGGAATACAGCCCTCCAAACATGTTCAATGAATTCAGTAGCTCTCAACCTGTTAGCACAAAAAACCTGGACAAAGCCAACAATGATCTTCTAAACAGATTGCTAGAATAAAAGGTTTTGTGTTACCATGTACTTTCTGAAGAATATGAAGTCTGAAATTCAAATGCCTGTCATTTTCCAAAAAAACACAGATTTTATGAGAAACAGAACAGCAATATGAAGCAAAACTTTCACAAGTGGGAATGGGTAGGGAATTCAAGCTCTTGCTGTCTACTCCTAAGGTACAGCGTTTTGAGTCTAGCCCCTACCAGGTATATTTCCCGAGTTTCACTGGGGGCATTTTATACATACACACACACACACGCACACACCATAAAGCAGTGCCTGGCCTCTCATTCAGCAAGCAAAACAGCAACTCCTTTTCTCCATAAGCCCTCTTTCAGCTAGTTCCGGTTCCATTCTGTTCCAGAATCCGAGCACACATGCGTACTGCAGACCTATGTGAGCATAGACTGCAGACTTTGCAGTCTGATCCCCTTCCAGTCTATGTGGCTGTAACCGCATAGACTTCTGGGGCATCTGTGAGACTGCTGCCTTATTCTGGATCTAGACTGGTTAAATAGCAGTCTGGATTCAAGTTTCCACTCACGCATGTGTGAGTTTTGAGATTCTTTTTTATTTTTGGTTTTCAGCTGGGGGGGCTTCAGTCCAATAGGATGAGCTGCCACTGGCTGCTAATATTGTCTTGTCTTATTTTGGTTCTTTGTACTTGATTAACCGATTGTAGAGAATATAGATAAAAGCAATGATCATTTAATACTGGCCCCTTGCGAGGTCTCCTGTTACTCTTATCAGTGGGATGTCAGCACTGTTGCTTACACTACATCACTCATTTATTGACATTTGTTGACTGGGAAAAGTCCACTGGACCCAATGACCCATTTTCAGTGGAGGCCTGGGGAGAAGAGCTCCAGACAATCACAGAAATTGTTACATAGCGTCAGCTTAAGTTTGAAAGTCAAAGTTTTTACATAATACAAATTGAAGTAGATGTACAAGACAAATACATGTTATATAGGAATACAAAACAATAAAATAAACCCACTGTGCTGTATTTTTAGAAATTCTATTTAAAAAGTATTCTTACTTGTGAGAATATACAATCAGTTCTGTGTATTCAGCCACAGAAATAAAGCAAGAGAGATTGTATACGAAGACAGTGTAAATTGCAACTATATTGTTAGTAAAAGTAATTGTAGTGCTAGTAAGATTACTTAATTTGACAAAGGTATTACTTAAAGAATATTATTCTATTTTGTTGTTGCAGTGTTGATTACCCATACATTGTTAGTATTATCAGTTGTAATGTGCTGCCGCTTTTTTGTGGTAGAGGAACCCCTGTAGGAGCCATCTGTACTGATCAGGTATTCCTTCTAATTCCATTTATTGTGACCAAGTCATTATTTAATAAATGTTAATACGTTCATGCTTAAATTGTTTTAATAGGTAGACAGGCAGACCCCTTTGGAAACACCGTAAGTGCATTTTGTACTGTTAAGACGTAGCAGTAACATGGATTGACTCATAGGCAGGTACTAACCTAGCTGCCCTTGCAGTCCATTTTAAGTCTTGATGCATTTTTTTCAGTTGATTGAATTTAAACAGTGTTTAAATTTCTTGGAATCTTCTCGCAAAATTTCTTGGAATCTTCTCGCAAAACGAATCAGTTATGAATTCACTGTACCAGTTCTGTTACTGATGTGAAATTTGTGAGCGATTGTTTTTGCGCAATTGATTTGTGAATGAATTGTGAATAGATTTGTCTTACTAACAGAAGCAACTCTCATTTTAATAAGAGAAGCTTGTGGAGGAACCTCGGTGAGATGCTTGGGGGAATCCTGGCGTTCCAAAAAAATCCTGATTGAAAATCAGTGGATGCCACTAATTATTTGCCTGTTCAGTGTCTGTGTGTGATACATATATATATATATATATATATATATATATATATATATATATATGTGTGTGTGTGTGACGTCCCTCGTTTGGGCCAGTAATCAAGGAGCCTCAGTCTTCACCACTGACACCGGTGGGGAACCTTCACTTAGAACAAAAATGGATACACACAGTATTTGAGATGGAGCTTTCTGCACCAAGCACAATTTCCCTTAATAGCACACACGGAACAGACTCCAGTCCTAGGGCTGGATTTTCCTCTCCAGGTCCCAAATAATACTCCACCTTTCTGACTGCAGAAGTCAGTGCTCTGTGTCCATGTTCTAAGTAGCTGACACAAACACACTCTTTGAAATTTGTTTTTCTCACACACACACACACACACACACGCCTTTGAAAGGCTGGCACAGATTTACCTATCATACCACCTCCACCCAGACTGTAAGGTAGATTCACTGCTACCAGTCAGCTGCTTTAAAGCTCTTACCATTGTACCCAATTACTCTTAGTAAAAATAATACATATACAAATGATGGTATTGACCCAGTGGCAAGAGTTTTGGGAGCATGAAGCCACAGTGCCACCAAATAAATGCAGTTACTCTCAAAGGTTAAAATATTTTCCCAGTGTCGCAATGAAAGGTTTAGATTTGTTTAATAATAAATAAAAAATTAGAAAACATGAAAATGCTTAATATTTATTTACAATAAACAGTTTCAATTCACAGGAAATATTTTAATAACACAAACTCGGAAGAAATACAGAAAAACAATACTTTTAACTGGTTTCACTATATTTTCCTAAC
The DNA here is from genome assembly GCF_019279795.1 of Protopterus annectens. Classification (NCBI taxonomy): domain Eukaryota; kingdom Metazoa; phylum Chordata; order Ceratodontiformes; family Protopteridae; genus Protopterus; species Protopterus annectens. Next base: position 1,217,667,174 of record NC_056744.1, read on the forward strand.
TGACCTGAAGAATTACTCTTCCCTGGTTACTTACAAAAGCAGTACAAGATGAAGTGGGTGAGTGGTCTTGTTTGTTCCAAAGCAGAGTGCTGAGCATCCCATCTCTCATTAGTATCTAAAAACAATTTCAGTGCTGGCTTCAGAATGACACCACATCTGGTTACCTGATTCTGTGGTTCCCACATTTACTCCCTTAGTAGCAACTTGAACCAGGATATGGCACAGATGTGTCACACAATTCACACAGAGCTTTGCTAAGGTTTGTTCCAGCATCTGGAGACTGAAAACAATTCCTACCATTTCATCCTTCCTGCAGAGACTAACCAGTCATTCTCTAGCACCCCAGGTTAGCAGTTAATTCACCACTAAGGACAATGAGAGCAGGATCCCAGCCCATGCATTGCGTCTGTGGCTGCATTCAGGCCTGTGAGATAAAAATCTTTATGGCTTAAACCAACTAATTTAATTTCAAGCTATTTTTCTTGAGGTTAAATTCAGCCCAGCTAACCTTTTCCTTTCCAGCATCCTCTGTTAACATATATACACGTCATCAGTTACAGTACAGTCTGACATACATGTGTATTTCTTTTCTTTCCAGCAGAACCCACTGTTAATATATTTTTAAGACCAGCAACTTTACAAATACATTTTAACACAAGTATCTGTATAAATCAGTTTGATATCCAAATGAGATAAAATTCTTTGCGAAATACCAGCTAGTTACACTAGCATGTGTGTTACACATGCACTGCCCTACTCTGTCTGGCATAGCTGGCACTACCTCACATCCTCACTGTGTGTGTGTGTTTATAGATATTTCATCGCTCTGGAGATTTTCTTTATGAATAACATTTGTGAATGAGCCCTGTCCATTAGGATTAGTCCAGTCAACAAAATGTAAATGTATAAGTGGGCAGATGTCTGAAAAAAGACTGCAGCCTTAGAACTGTTTTGCAGTATAGGTCTTCCCCTCCTGTTTGCTTCTGTTAATGTAATTTTCAAAACATAATTTCACATATCCTGATTGTGTCTCATCACATTTGTTGCATTCTATTACCTTATTCCTTTTTATTGTAACTGTTTGATCTGAAGTAATTAACTTCATTTGGTCTGCAACCTGTGGGATACGGATCCGACCCGGCAACTTTACAAAGCTTAGATCCTAGCTCCTCCCCTTACCCATAATCCCCTACCAACTCTGACTGACCTCAGATCTAGTTTGCCGCGCTTCTGGTCAGCAGCTAGGTTTTGAGCTCCTGGTTCTAGGGTCTTCACAGAGTTGTGAGAAATTTAAAAACTTTGTTTTTCTTCTGCCTTTTAGTGTACGAGTGTGTTGTCTTGGGTTCCCTTTGGTGTAACTCACGTAGTTTAACTTTTTTTTAGTTAAATTTAGTTAAATTACCCTCCCGTTCGCTGGTGCGTAGTTCTGTGTGTAGTGTGTTTGGGGCCTAGTGAGTGTGTTTTCTTTATTATGACTGATGCCCCAAAGCCAATCTTTTCTAAGTGCACCGAGTGTGGCCATAAGCTCTCCCTGGCAGATGGCCACACTCAGTGCGTCTGGTGCCTTGGAGTTGAACACCTTTCCTCTGGATGCACTATCTGTGAGGTGTTCAACCCCAGGGCACTAAAGGACCAGAGGTCTAAGCTGATCCTGGCGGGATTCGGCCTCTGGTACTTCTGTGGCCACCTCCCAGGCTTTGGCGGCAGCCACTCGTGCCTCCCTCCCCCCCGGCCGAGACTCAATCTCCCGCTTCAGCGCCGGAGGAGAGGGATGTCAGGAGAGAAAAACGGAGGGAGAAGCACCACAAGCGGCGGGCCGAGGCCTCCACTTCGGCCCCCCTGATAAGTGGGCTTCTCCCTCTATGGCTTCCAGGTCTCCTCCTTCTCGGCTCCGGTCTCCATGCTTCTCACCGGGACCCGAGGAGGAGGAGACCCAATCTCCGTCGAGGTCATGGAGGCGGCACTCCCAGCCAGCCTCGGTGGCCTCGTTGAGATCAGCACCGTAGTCTTTCTGAAGCTGATTTGGACCAGGTGATGCGAAGGTTCATCCAGGCCCAAATGCAGATGGGAGTGCTCCTGCCCCCCCCCTCCGGTGGGGGGAGCTCAACACCCTTCTTTGCCCCGATAGCTCCTTCTGCGACCCGCTTCTCTGGTTCGGAGTGCTCTGAGCCGGGCAGCGTTGGAGCCGGGGGTGGGTTGGCGCAGACAGTATCTGGTACTTCGGCTCCGACTCTCCCTTCGAGTTTTCCGGATCCATTCTTGTCGGATCCGAGCTCTCTGAGCCATGCTCTGAGCTTCGGATCCGAGGGGTTTGGTGTGTCTTCGGCTCCGTCCAGGTTGGAGCACACTGGCCCTTCAGATCCGATGGTCTCGGCGCCGGCTCCGATCCATCCATCGGATCCGAGTGAGGGTCGGCTCTTGGATCCTAGAGAGAGTGGCTCTCCCTCGGCCTTCGATGTGGTGGATAGGGCTCTGTTGAGTGCATCCAGGCCCCCGCTCCCTGCTACAGCTCCATCCCGCACTCCCTCTCGTTTGAGCAGGGCTTCCGTCGCCCGGCCACAGGGACAGCCTGCTTTGACATCTCAGGTCGTTCCCCTGGAACAAGACATTGCTGGTGAGTCGTCCTCAGACAGTCCCCCCGAGGATGTTCCTCACAAGCGGAAGTGTAAGAGGAGGCACGTGGACTCCCCCCGAGTCCTTGACAGAAGACAAGGATTCGGATGAGGGGGAAGGCTCCCCAAGTTCACCCCCCGAGGATGTCTCCTTTGGAGACATCATGGAAATGCTTAGGATAAGAGGGAGGTGATCTGCCCCCAAGGCTTCCGTGGATGAATCCGTGTTCCTGGAGGCGTTCGAAGCAGGCCCATCTACCTCTTGGGTGTCCCCTCCAGCTGACCCCTTAGTGGACTTTATCACCACTAGGGCGTGGAAGGAGCCGGGCACTGTGGAGTCAGTCCCCAAACGTCCCAACAGGATCCTGAGCCCTCCAGCAGTGAAATCCCATTGGAGCAAGGGACCCCCCGTAGATGCCATGTTGGTGCCGGTAGCCACCAAGAGGGAGCTAGCCCAAGAGAGTCCCTCGGTCCATCCCCTGAGCAAGGAGTCTCGCTCGATGGACCGTCTCGGGAAGCGGGTCTTTAGTTCAGCGACCTTCTCTGTAAGGTCCCTGAACTGCATGGCACATATCATTCAACTGCAGCGAGAGCTTATCAAAGAGTACGCTGCATCGCCCCCGGAGTCCATGTCGGGGGAGGACAAACAGTTGTACTCCACTCGCATGGCCACTCTTAGGTCTATAGCAAACAACTCCATGTGGCTTTTATCCCATGCTACAGAGGGGGCCGCTAGAGCCAGCGGAGCAGGCCTAGTTATGAGGCGCAAGGCCTGGCTCCGACATTGTGATTTTGCGGAACCCTTCAAGGCGTCCTTTGTGAATGCCCCCTTCGGTGGTTCTGCCCTATTTGGCATGACAGTTCGCGAGACCTTGGTCCAGAGTGAAAAGGACGTGAAGACGTCTGCCATCGGAGTCCGCTTCTCTGCTCCCCAGAGGTCCTTCTCCAAGAACCAAAAGGGGCAGAAGAAGATGTGGTTCCGAAAGTCGCAACAATCCCAGTCCGCTGTGGCAGAGGAGGACAGGGTGGACGCCGCCCTAGAGGCAGAGGGGGCCCGAAGAACTTTGGGTCCAGGGAAACCTTCTCTGATCGGCCCACGCAGCAACCCTGAAGGGTTGCCCAACTGCTCCACTCTGGAGGCATTCGGGGGGCATTTCTTGAAGCACCTGGCAGCTTGGGAGTCCATTACAACAGACCGCTGGGTGCTTCGTATCATATCCAGAGGATACAGAATTCCCTTTTCCTACATTCCCGACACCCCCGCATGCCTCCCCGATGTTCCACTCAGAGGGAGGCAGCAGCTGCAGAAATGCGGCTGCTTTTAGAAAAAGGAGCTATCCAGCACGTACCCCCAGGCCAGTCCGGATCGGGTTACTACTCCAGGTTCTTTTTGGTGCCAAAAAAGACGGGGGACCTAAGGCCCATTCTCGATCTTTCCCTACTAAATCTGTCGGTAACCAAAGAAAAGTTCCAGATGGTCACTCTTCAATCTATTCTCCCCCTCTTGCGGGAGAGCGACTGGATGTGCTCCATAGACCTCAAGGACTCGTACTACCACATACTAATGGACGAACGGTCCAGGAGGTTTCTCCGCTTCCGGCTGGGAGCCGGTCATTACCAATTCAGGGTCCTCCCCTTTGTTCTCACCTCAGCCCCCAGGGTGTTCACCAAGGTATTAGCAGTGATTGCGGCCCACCTGAGACTCCAAGGAATGCAGGTCTTCCCGTACCTGGATGACTGGCTTCTCACTGCCCCGACAAGGCATCTACTGTGCTTAGCCAGGGACTACTTTCTCAACCTTGCTCCACAACTAGGGATCACCATAAACTCGAACAAGTCCTCTCTCACCCCGACTCAGGTGATAGACTTTATCGGGGCCAGACTGGACACCAACAGGCAACTAGCCTTCTTAACTTCCGACCGGCTACACACCTTGAGGGCACATGTGCAGGCCATCTTTCAATCTTCAAAACCTCTGGCGGGATTGGTTTCGAGGGCCCTGGGTTCCATGGCAGCCGCTATAAACCTCCTTCCCATGGCGCGTCTGAACATGAGGATTTTACAGTGGACTCTCCAAGTCCAGTGGTCCCTTCTTCACTACCCCTTGTCACCCCATTTCTCTCAGCAGGGCTTGCAAGAGGGCTCTCGTTTGGTGGCTTCAATCGCCGGACCTCCAGGCGGGGACGCCCCTTTGCCACGGCCCCCCCTCTCGCCACGGTGACCACGGATGCCTCTCATCTGGGGTGGGGGGGCATTATTCGAGCAGGATGGTCCAAGGCACGTGGAACGATTCGGAGACCTTATTGCACATAAATGTTCTAGAGATGAGGGCAATGCTGTTGTTGTTGCAAGCACTTCAGAGCCATCTCCCTGTAGGAACAATTGCAGTCCAAACAGACAGTATGTCTATGGTATGGTATATCAACAAACAAGGGGGAACCAAGTCTTACCCACTCTGTCGAGAAGCCATGAGTGTGTGGGAATGGGCGATCTCCACCAACTGCTTTCTCATTGCAACGCACATTCCGGGACGGACCAACATCCTGGCGGACAGACTGAGTCGCACCATCCTTTCACCTTACGAGTGGTCCCTCAATCTTCGAGTAGCGAGTCGAATTTTTGCCGTTTGGGGGCAGCCCTGTTGCGATCTTTTCGCATCTCCCTCAAACACGAAATGCAACAATTACTTTGCTCTCATTCCCCCTGCCGGGGAAGCCCCGAGGGACGCCTTGGTGCATGCTTGGCCACCCGGTCTTCTCTATGCCTACCCTCCTCTTCCCCTCATGCTGAAACTTCTTCAGAAAGCCAGTCGGTTGGGGAGCAGGATGATCCTCATTGCCCCATTCTGGCCTCGCCAAGCTTGTTTCCCTTACCTCTGGTCTCATCGAGTGAATCCGCCCTGGATTCTAGATCCCCTTCTGGATCTAATCTCCCACCCCCAGGGACTCCCACTTCCCGACCTGGCCAGCCTCAAGCTTACGGCTTGGCTGCTCCAGTTCCACTTGTAGCTAAGACTCCCAGTATCTCTTCTCCAGTTAAAACTATCCTAGTAGCAGTGCACAAGCCCTCTACTAGGCAGGTCTATGGTAGTAAATGGAAGCGTTTCACTATCTGGGCCGAACGCCATAATTTGGACCCTTTTACAGCCCCCTTGCCTGCGGTGCTGGACTTTCTTTCAGGTCTTTTTAATGACAGAGCTAGCTGTTCTACGGTTAAGGTTCAGTTGGCAGCTATCTCTCATTACCACGTAGGTACTGAAATGGGCCCTTTGATCACTACAAAATTGTGCAAAACTTTCCTAAAGGGCACCTTTCTTCTTAGACCTCCAATAAAGGAAGCAGTACCCCCATGGGATTTGACTTTGGTATTACAAGCCCTGACAGCCTCTCCCTTCGAACCGGCGTCTTCAGTAGACCTCAAATATTTGTCGTGGAAAACAGCCTTTCTTGTGGCTATTACCTCAGCCAGGAGACCATCCGAATTGCAAGCTCTTTCTGTGAAACCCCCATACTTAGCCTTTCACAAGGATAGGGTTTACCTCAGGACCAATCCCTCTTTCCTTCCGAAGGTAGTTTCTGAATCTAATATCAACCAATCTATCAACTTGCCGGAATTCTTTCCTAACTACAAGAACAAAGGGGAGTACAAATTACATTCTTTGGACGTGCACAGACAACTTAGATTTTATATTCATAGGACATCTGGTCATAGACAATCCGACCAGTTGTTTGTCTCCTTTGCCAAATTTAATTTAGGTAAACCGGTCTCGAAAGTTTCCTTATCGAGATGGATCTCGCAGTGTATCATTACAGCATATCAAAATTCTGGCAGGCCTGCACCTCAAGGAGTTCGTGCCCATTCAACTAGGGCTATGGCTACTTCTGCCGCCTTTAAATCCTGGGTTTCCTTCGATGATATCTGTTCAGCAGCCACTTGGGCCTCATCTCATACCTTCATCAATCATTATAAATTGGACATTACCTCCAGAGGGAGAACTTCTTTTGGCTCCGCAGTGCTCCGGAACATCCTTCCATGAAGGCCGCCCAAGGTTTAGGTAGCTGGGGACTCTGTCCCACAGGTTGCAGACCAAATGAAGTTAACTACTTCAGATTAAGAAGTTATGTACTCACCATAACGTTCCATCTGAGTAGGTAAACTTCATTTTTCTGCAACCGTCCCCCCCCCTGACCTTCAGATGTGTTTTCATGTCATATAGTGATGTACCATTCTGATAATGTAGTTAGTTTTACACTATAGTGCTTACGGGCAAACTTGATCTGAGGTCAGTCAGGGTTGGCAGGGGATTATGGGTAAGGGGAGGAGCTAGGAGCTCGGATCTAAGCTTTGTAAAGTTGCCGGCTCGGATCCGAGGTCGGATCCGTATCCCACAGGTTGCAGACAAATGAAGTTTACCTACTCAGATGGAACGTTATGGTGAGTATATAACTTCTTATTTAAACTTTGCTGTCTTGTTTTAGCACAGTGCAAGTGATCACCTACCCGTTTGCCAGAGAATTTTATGATGCTGTGTACTGCCCTTTCAGGAGGGTATCTTTATTTCAGGCTTAATACAAACTCTTTGCAGCACTTTGACTTAATTAAACTCTCAGCACAGGCAAGAATATTTTAAAAATGTGAAACCTGTGACTTTAGAGATTTCTTGCTATCGGCATTTTCTATCCTGTATAATTCTACTTCAGTGCTCTACAAGTCCACTGCTGTAAGCTGTACATCACTGGAGTGCTTACTAGCTATGTCAGGTGCAGTTCTGGAATTCAGTATTTTGTGCCTCTGCTCACTCTGAATGTAAGCTAAGCTTTAGTCGCACTTTCCCAGTCACACAACCTGGAGAGCAGATTTTGTTTTGCATTCCTGTGGCCCAGTGTACCACTACATGCATTTTGTCTTTTGATGTATTAGGTCTTGCTGAAATAAAAAAGGGGATTTGGCATCCTATACGGTCAAGATGCTAGAGTGTTGAACATTTTGTAAAGCGCTAATCTTTTGTGCCGTGGGCTACAGATATGGGACTGGATTTGGGATAACCATACGTGCCTCTTAGAGGATAATTCAGTTGAATGGGCTCAGTGAGTTTTAAAGCATAGTTTTTTTTTTTTTTTTTTTGAGAGGGGCGGCATCTCCAGTCTTCACCTGGATTGAACTTATTCTTTAAGACTTGTAATGCTGTTCAGGGGAAGCTAAAGTTTAAGCATAGGGAAGGATTATACACTTCTCTGGAGGCAGTTTAGCTTAATTGCTGAAAATACCAGCAGACTTCTACTTCCTTCCTTGTATGTCTATTAACTATGTATAGAGATCTTGCTAGCAGTGGTTTTAAAGTTTTTGACTGTGATCATATTAAATAGTTACATGTTTCATTTTATAACTTTGTGCTTATGCTCTGCCAATAGCCCCAACCCTGTGGTATGTACCTCCCTAATATATTATGGCTGAGGTGAGGTTGTCCTTCCTAAAAGATGAGCTCTGCAACAAGTTGAAAGATACCCATTTCATGAGTAAGGTGCTCTTTCGCAAGCCTGCTGAGAACCTGGTTGATAACGAACCTTCACCACTTTGGAGGGCCTTATGCTCTCTTCTTTTATTTATTTAGTTAACCGGGTAATGTCCGACTGGGCCAGAAGCCTGTTTTCAGTGGAGACCCGGGGAGAAAAGCTCCAATTACGTAGAATGTTTTAGATTTGAGATAATATTTGAGATAAGGAAATTTAGCAAGAAAAAAATAGAACATACATATTCATGCAAATAGAGTTTCAAATTACAAGGTTCTTAACACGGTGTCTACAAAGTAAGCAAAACATTTTACCATGCAAATCTCACTTAAATTAGAAGATTCAAATAGAAGTTGTCTGTAAAGTTTGCAAGAATTACAACAGTTTGAGGATACAATTTTTTTTTTTTTTTTTTTTTTACAAGTTATGTTTTGAGTATAAGAAGGCTTATAAAGGCAGGAGGTATAGAGCAGTATGAACAAGGGAGTTGGAGACTTGGTGGGTTGAGATGATTAGCCTGGGTGGGTATAGGAGCAAGTTCTATGTTTTAAGAAATATTCCTTAAGGGTAAGTTTAATTTGTGCATCATTAATAGAATATGTTGTGGAAGAGAATTCCATTGTTCAGCGATAATATGAGAGTACAAGGAAATGCCATATGAGTTTTGTGCTTTGGTAACCTTTGAGTATTTTTTCAGCAGACTTGAGGGAAGTTAGATTGCAGTAGGGTTCAAGATTTGATAGTAATAGGCAGTTGTCAGGTTTGTAAGCTGGCGAAGGGCAGTACAGTGATGAGATTTATTGGATTAACTGGTAGCAAATTTTGCAGTTTTGTTATAGCAAGATTCAAGTCTATTTGGGTCCGATTTGCGAAGATTGATAAATTTTTGAGAGCAGTATAGAAGGGTTGATGATGGGTTCTGGCTATTGAGTCTAGCTTGGTCAGTGAGGTATACTTTGGCCCTGTAGAGTGAGCCTAGCTTGACATGCACCTTTTTAATAGTGCCAGGTATTTGTCAAACTTCAGTCCACTATCAGTTGTGACACGAGAAGTTTAGTATATTCAACGGGCTGTATTTTAGTGCCATTGGAAGAGGAAATACAGATAGCGGCTAAATTACTGGCTGTCAGTGTATGCTGGAAAACCACGAGTTTGTTTTTTTGGGGGGTTTAGAATAATTTGCTGGGCTGTGAGGTAACTTTCAATGTTTTGGAAGGCTGCTTGGATTTTTCCTTGGAGCTCAGTGATTGTGGGGGCTGAGCAGATTAGGGAAGCATCATCAGTGTATTGTACAATTACTGCTGAGTTTGCTGCAGTATTAAGATCAGGATTGAACCTTGTGGCCCCAGGATTGAACCTTGTGGGACCCCAACAGTTATGGGGAGTTGGGGGGAGAGTTTGTTGTTCCATAAATTGGTTTGTTTCCTATCAGACAGGTAGCTATGGAACCACTTTAGGGCTACTGGCCTGAAATGATAGGAAGCTATTTTAAGAAGTAGTTGATGTGACAGTGTCAGATGCTTTTGACATGTCTAGGAGGGTAGCAGAGGCTAGATGTTTCTTGTTTTTAAAAGAGCAAGTGAAATTTTGCTTCCAGTCCTAGGCTTGACCAAATCCAAAAGTGAAATTTGTCCCCCCTCCCTTTACTTGAAATGGCTTAAGAGCTAGACATTTTTTTCCCATTCCAGTGCCAGCTAGGTTTCCCAAGAAGGTTTACTCTACTGGAGCTTTCCTATGCTCTGATTTCACCCTGGGACTGCCTGAGGTTAAATGGTTCAATTAAGTTTGGCATGGTTTGAAGAACTATCACAAAGGACCAGAGGGTACTACGCATGGTTGCCCTTTACATATTCTATAGGTGATTGGTTGTATTGCAGAAAGTTTTCCAGTGGAAGATCGCTCCATTTTAATGGAACTTTTGGGATAGGCCCATCTTTTTTCTGAGGGGCTGTAGATTCTGTCCACTTTTTTTAGGAATTATGGAGGTTTTATTTTCTTTTGGATCTAGAATGGGGCAGATTTCCATCCTCTTTTGGATCTTCTTGACTTTGACAAGCATGTTAGCTACACTAAGTTGTTTTATATGGTTCTCCTCCTGCAAGGTTTGTGTCCTTGCTGCTGTAGGGCAGTTGGATGGAGTCGCCAAATATAATGGACACTTGTCTGTACATCAGCATTTGTAGTCCTCATGGCAGATCTCTCCAGTTTAATGTATGTGGACATCAATTCCATTTGAAAGCATTTGTGCTTTTCTCAGCATCCATAAAGTCTACCATGCTGCTGGCAGTGGTAGCTAAAGCCTTTTAGCAGAAAGGCCTCCTTGTGCTTCCTTACCTTAACAATTGGCACCTGGTAAACCCTGGTCAGGATCTGCCTGGAAATGGCCATGTTTATGGGTCTTTTCTTGGTTGCAGTCACTGAGATAACCATAAACTGAAGGAAGTCCTCTTAGATTTCATCTTGGTGGAAAATGCTTTCTCTTAGGTTGTATAGCTTTAGAGGAGGATGTACATCCTCAAAGGATGTTACAAGAAGTTTCTCATGCATCTCCTTACTTTAACGTATGTGGATTGTGGAAGGTTTGCTGCCTGCTTCACTTTGAGCTACAGTTCTGTCTGGGTAAGCATTAAAGCCTTTGTATGCAGGTGAGTTATGCCTGCATGGTACAGTACATTACTGGTGACTTTATCAGTGTTGAGTTAGCCACTTAAGTGTCAGTTGTCCCTGTTCTTGGAGAAAATGCAGGAATGTTTGAGTAAGAATGATACATGGGGTACAGGTTCATACTTATCTACTTTCTGAGCTTGATGGCTGCCATTGTTTTTGTAATACTGTTTAAATACCTGAGGTTATGGTTGTTTGTGTATGGTCAGATGTTAGTGGCTTCAGAGCCATCACACTCATGAATTTGCTTTTGGTGAGTGACTCTTACCAGACCGGTAAACATTCCACAATGTCACCAGACTTGGCTTGGGTAGATGTTCCATGCTAGCCTGCTGGTGTGGTGTTCTTTTCACCCTAACCCAATAGCTAGAGCTCTGCTGTATAGATATACAAAATCCCCCTCACTCCCAGGGAGGGTGCTCCACATCAGTCAGATGTAGCTGTGAAGGCATTGCTCTTGACCATAGACACCTAAAAAAAACAGCTGCTTATAGGGTTTCTCCTCATCTGGTTACACACAGTCCATTCTTCACTACCTAAAGAAGTGGAAAATCACAAGATCTCACCCAGTGTGCAGGAATACCCAGTGAGCCCATAGACATGTGTGTCACACACACAGTAGTTCACATCTCTGTGGCAGTAACAGGCTAACAGGCAGATATGTGGATTTAGAGGCCATGCCTACTAAGTCTTCAAGGAGTGGGAAACTGCAAAACTTGACCTCTTTGCTGCTGGGAAGAATGTGGCCTTCCTGTCTTCTGTTCACATCATCCTGAAAGGTTCTTCATTTTGTAGTACTCGCCTCTGATCATGATCTTACAGTTCCAAGCCTTTATATTTGTTGAAGTGGAAAACATATTTAGCCTTTAACGTGGTAAGGGTGATCCTCCGGTTGAACCCATTTCCTCTTGCAGCTGGTTTTGGAGTTGTCCTTGAATCTCCTGTTTCACTTTTTTCCATTTCTTTTCATTATATGCACACAAACCAGGAAGGAGAGAGCTTTTCATATCTTGGGTGTACACTGGTACGTCAGGTGTTTATTGAAGCAAGTTTTGACACCCCTGCACTGGCCCAGTAATCAAGGAGCCTCAATCCTCACCACTAACACTAGTGAGGGATGTGCACATTGGGAGCATAAACAGTGCACACACAGTAAACTACAGTTTCCCTCGAGCACACAGATCCCAGGCAGTCTGGAGTTTTTTCTACTCTCTCTCCAGATCCCCAATAAGACTCCCCACAGCTATAGGTTTAAGATCTTAGTTGAGTGGTCAAGCCAAAACCTTCAGCACACTCTTTCGAACCACTGCTTCATGTCCCTGCCCAAGTACCTGCACATGCACAGACATTGATATTTGATTTGTATACAAACATACAGATACTCCTGGGGCAGGTTCTCCAGCTATGCCCCCTTCTGCCCAGATTATACAGTAGTACCACTTGGCACCAACCACCCTTACCAGTTACTATAAAAGCCCTTACCAAAGGGTGTCCAATTGTACTGTGCAATGTTACTATTTTCCAAATGGTAAGTGTGACTAAGACTTGAAGGCTATTTAGGAGTAGCTTGGACAGTATCACCAAATACATGCAAGTACTCTGTGAGCTTATATATCTCTACACAAAACCAGCCACAATTAAAATGTTTAAATAGATTTAATAATTAATAAAAATGCAAGGCAGTACTCATTAACTCAAAATAGTGACAATAAGAGTTCAGAATCACAGGAAATATTTTAAAATAACATGGTAGGACAGTCTGACATAGATATAGAAAACATCTGCACTAATCTTGCTATATTCCTATCCATCTGTAAGAGAAACTAAGTTCTAAATAACTTACTTACAGAGCAAGGCACAGTGCTGGTGAGATGTTTACAGGTCCAGGCAAGATACAAAATGCCCTCACTTTTTCTATTAAATTAATGCACATTACTGCTGAATCGTCTCAGATTACATCATTCTTGTCACCTCTCCCTAAGTTTCCCAGGCTAGCAAGAATTTAAATTTTTAATATGTTTCTGTTAAAAATTATTCTCTCAGAAGCTGACAATTCTCTCTTAGAAGCTTGCCTTAAACTGAAAGTCGTAAAACAGTTACCTTGGAAACCTGTAATTACCTCTGTTTCCAGACAATAGAAAGAAGACCCTAGCCTAGACATTCTGTCTCTTAGCTGAGATGAACTAACTTTATAACACATTGTAAAACTCTTTACTTATCAACCTGTTTTGCAAGTTAACTCTGTATGTCCCAGTTTCTCCTAAGAAACCATACATTTGCATTGACATATAGTTTATACACATTTCTGCCCTTTTCCAGCATGGTGCACTGTGGTTACAATCTTGAAGCACAGTACAGAACACATAGTTTTCTTACATTTTTAAGGCAAGCATACAAATTATATTACTATTCACAAATAAGACAGAATTATTTATAAAGTTCTATCTAGCTGGGCTGGCAGTGTCACATTTTTATATAAATCATATTAATATTTTCAAGTGACATAACTATTTACAAAATTCCAGCTAGCTGGGCTGGCAACATCATGGTTTATCACACAAGTGCTGAAGTTTAACTGGGTGGGCTAATTATTTGTTTATTTTTGAGTAGAGAGAGAGATGAGCTTGTGGTTGTTGAACACTTTCCAGGTGGCTTGCCAGTTATTTTTGCATGTGACCGTAAACCACACATCTCTAAATACTGCAGTCAAGGCTCACTGCAGTAGAAGAGTAACTTGCTTCTTGATGGTCTCCATCACAGACATCTCTGCATTTTTCACATGATGATCTGTGCACATCTTTACCTAACCTAACATTATTTTCTCAGCCTTGACTCGGTAGTCTGAATGCATTTGGGGGGGGGCGTATATTTCTATCTTAAGCTCTTTGGTTTAGCAGTCCATTAACTCCTTCCTCCCTGATAACTGCTTGGGATTTATTCCAACCAAGGACACATAATGGAGGATCTGATGTCAGTCTTGACTTAATCCTTGACTGTGGGTTCGGTTTTGTATCTCAGAACCAACTTGGCCATTAGTCCAGCTTGCACCCTCCAAAAACTCTCAAGCTTAGCTCTACTCATCTCTCTCCTTACATGATTACCTTGGATCTTTTTTGCTGCTTTTAGCGCCAGTTGCGTTTATCCTACCAGCTTTTGCACCAGCTAAATCTCTTCAAAATTGCGGGTTTTTTTCTTTCAAACTCTGTGAGCTCTTGCCTTTTCTTTCTTCTACCCAGCTCCTCTATTTCTGCCTTTTTTAACACTAGTAGTGTTTTCCCTTCATACCATTGTTGGTGTTTCTCCCTCTGTCAATTACTGTTAAGTAATTTCTTTGTACCATCATTAGTGCCTTTCTTCTCTATATTTCTCCTTTACTGTTGGATAACTCTTTTTCTACCATTGTTAGTATGGCATTTTTTTTCTGTTTTAAAAAAAAAAAAAAACCCCTTTCAACTTTGCATGTTTCTTTTTCTTTGCTATGGGTGAAAATGTCAGAGGTACTTCTGGTTTCAAGAGATGCCAGAAGTGCAATCACAAGCTACCTAACTCTGATGGGCACTCTTTGTGTCTATTGTTTGGGACCGGTGCACCTTCAGGAAGGCTGTGCCCTCTGTCATGGCTTCAGTCACTGGGTACTCAGAGAAAAAACAAGCTTATTTTTATTCTGAAGGGCCTTAGTCAGTCCAGCTTCAAGGCCATATCTGGTTCTGCCAAATCAAAAATGGATGTTGGCTCCCCTTCATCATTCAAATGTGAATGATCTAAGCAGAGGAGCAGCTTGGTGCCAAAAGTATCATCAACCCCACTAATCAAAATGGTTAAGACTTCCCTGGATCACAAAGTTTCAGTGGAACCGAACGGGAAGCTCACTCCACCATCGGTGCCTACCTCTGCACCAACAGTTTTGGCACCTATTACTGTTTTGGACCAAACAACCTCGGAACCTTCCATTTCCTCCATCCCACCAACTTCGGAACTGAAGGATTCTCATTTAAAGATGGGCCATATACAAGGTATTCACCATCAACAGACCCTTTTGTAGACCGACCTCCAGGTCCCTTCTTGGAGAAACCCTGGTATTCTTCGGTCCATTCCATCACAAGCTTCACAGAGTCCTATATTTTGAAACTGGTGGACCATCTCCAGGCAGTGAGGGGTTTAACTACTTCCATGACTCCTGGCTCTGGAATTTTACCTGTCCAAAAACCAGTAATTGTTTCTCCTCTAACTCCAGCTGAGCCATCGGAATTCCTGATGCCGACAGGAACCGGAGGCTTCCTGGGGTCACAGCTTCACTGCCGGTTCCAAGGAGCATGGTTTCACTCCGGTGATTGTCAGAGCCGTCCATGCTCCTCCGGGCTTCGGAACACATTAGCTCTGCTCCAGCTTTGGCTTCAGAGGTGCCTTTCATGGTGCAGGATGGGGCCACTGTTCCAGACTCCCATTCCTCTATGGCAGGACCCGCCTTCTAGGCCATGGAGAAGGCCTTGTCCATTGCAGGCTTAGTAGACGACCACTTTCATTGGGCCAACAGCCCTTCCCTACCCCACCCCTCACCCAGAGATCCCTCCAACGTTTGCCTGGGATAGCAGGCACAGAAGCCTCAGAATCCAACCACGGTGGCCACGTCCTCTTCAGACACCTCTCCAGCCCATCCCACTGAGGAGGTATCCCTGAAGAGAAAGTGAAAGAGGAAGAGTCTTGCATCGAAGGTACTAATTTTGATGAAGTCGAAGGTTCCCCAAAGTCATCCCAGAAGATGTCTCCTTTGGAAACATACTATAGACCCTGAAACAGAGGGGTGGTTGGCCTTCCTTTCAACCTTCCTCAGAGGAATCTGTACACCTGGAGGCTTTCTGTGCCCTACCATATACCTCCTGGATCTCTCTGTCCGCTGACAATCTGATTAAATTGATTTGTAGTGGGCTTGGTAGATACCAGATTCCATTGAGCCAATTTCTGAGAGACCAGACCGCATTTTGACAGCTCCTCAGGATCAGCAGCATTGGGCTAAAGGGATATCAGTAGATGCTATGGTGGTAGTTGCAGCCACCAAAAAGGAATTTGCTGATGAAAGTCATCCTATCCATCCTCCTAATAGAGTGTAGGACGATTTTGGAAGTGCATATACGCTTCATTGACCTTCGTGCTCAGGCCCTTGAATTTCATGGCATACTTCATGAAACTTCAATGAGATCTGATAAAGGAGCTGTCAGATACTCTGACAAGAGCAGTAGCTGACTGGGTTATGGACAAGGCAGCGTCCCAACTGGCAACCCATGATTTGATATGCAATTCGTCCATGAGGCTCATTGTGCACACAGCCGAAGGGATGACTAGGGCAGCAGGTTCTGGCATAGGCATCAGGAGACATGCCTGCATGCACTTATGTGACTTTGCAGAGCCATTCAAGTCTTTCATCAGTGCTCCCTTTGACGCAACATCTCTTTTTGGCCCCAAAGTTAGAGACCCTTGCCAGATGTTAGAAGGATGGAAGGACTCTTTCTGCCGTGGGTGTATACTTTTCCACTCCTCAGTGGTCTTGCTGCAAGTCCAAAGGACCTTTACACGACTTGCATGGCAATGACTCCCCCCAGGGCAAAGGGGGAATTTCGTAGAAGACTCCATGCTCGAGGCAGAGGTGGCCCACAAAATCAGGGTTCCAAGGAATCTCTCCCTGGTAACCCTGAGTGGAGGCCCGATTACCATCCTCTGGAAGCAGTCTGGGGACTATTATCCCTGAACCTACCTGTATGGCTAAAGATAACAGACAATTGGGTGCAGAGGATTATAATCCGAGGTTACAATATTTAATTTTCACAAACACCCAGACAATGGAAAAGAATCTCAGGCATTCCACCCAGTCACAGGGATGCAGCAGTCTTAGAAATTGAAGAACGACTTGACAAAAGTCATCCAAACAGTCCCACTAGACCAAGTGGTATCCAGAGTTTTGCACTAAGAAGAATCATGAGTAAAGAAAACAGGGGACTGGAGACCAATTCTGGATCTCTGTGTATTGAACAAGTCAGTTCAACAAACAAAATTCCGGATGGCTACGGTTCAGTCTATACTTCCATTCTTAGGAAAAGATGATTGGATGTGCTCAGATCTTCAGGATGCGTATTGTATAAAAATGGACAAGTGCTCCAGAAGATTCCTGTGCTTCTGGCTGGAGGCCAGTCATCAGTTCAGAGCTTTGTCCTTTGGTCTCACCACAGCCCCCAGGGTGTTCACCAAATGCATGGCAGTGGTAGCAGCTCACTTCAGGCTGCAAGGATTCTGTGTGTTTCCGTACTTGGACACCTGGCTCACTGCTGCTCCTACGAGGCGTCTACTGTTACAGGCAGAAAACTACGTTCTGTTAACTTGCTCCTCACTCGGAATCATCATAAACTAAGAAAAATCCGATCTAGAACCAACACAGCAGTTAGAGTTCATAGGAGCGATGCTAAACACAAACACTGGCATCACGTTTCTTCCCACAGAGAGACTTCAAAGAATAAAATCAAGTCAGCCAGATTTTTCACTGCAAAAAGGTGACTGCAAGACTACTGCTACAGACCCTAGGATCGATATCAGCCTCTATCACTTTAGTTCCCCTTTATTGCATGCAGATTTTTCAATGGCTGTTGGCTTCCCAATGGTTATTACTAGATGGGGCACCTGTTGATTCAGTAAGGATCACCAATTTATGCAAGAAAGACCTGAATTGGTGGCTTCACTCCAAGGAATTTTTGATAGGCAAACCTTTTGTTCTTCCTCAACCCCAAGCCATAGTGACCATAGACGCCTCCTAGATGGCATGGGGGGCATTAAATGGGAAAGACTGTCTAAGGCACTTGTTCCCAGCTGGAGGCCAGTTTGCACATCAGTGTTCTAGAGATGAGGGCAGTGCTCTTAGCGTTTCTAGCATTCCAAGAAACCCTTCCCTCGGGAATAATTGTGATTAAACAGACAACATGTCAGTAGTCTGGTACATCAGCAAGCAAGGGGGAACCAGATTTTACCCTCTGTCGAGAAGCACTCCGGGTATGGCAGTAAGTAATTTCATTCCACCACCTTCTCATTGCAGTGCACATTCTGGGGCGCTCCAACATGATTGCAGACAAATTGAGCAGGAGCATTCTAATGCCTCACAAGTGATCTCTCAATTCTTCAGTGGCGAAAAAGATATTCTGCCAGTGGGGACAGACCTGCTGCGATGTCTTTGCCCCCCCCCCGAACAAATGCAGCAGCTATTTTGCCTTGATCCCCCTTCCAGGGGAGTCACCGATAGACTCTCCTTCATGATTGCATCCCCGGTCTGTTGTATGCCTTTCCCCAATTCCTGTCATATTCCAGTTTCTAAAGAAAGCCAGCAGGTCAAAGAACAGGATAATTCTCATTGCCCCATTCTGGCCTCAACAGATATGGTTTCCCTTCCTATGGCCTCATCTAATTTGGAAGCTTTGTACACTTGACCCAGCTCCAGACCTGTTGTCCCATCCAAACGGACTAGTTCATCTGAATCTTCAAAATCTCAAGCTCACTGCATGACTTCTCCAGTTGCCACTCATTCCACTCTCACTTCCCCAGTTCAGATTGTTCTAGCCTTACACAAACCTTCGACTCGATGTTTGTACTCCAGCAAGTGGCAAAAATTTTCAAAATAGGCTAGAGAGGGCAACCTCAATCCATATTCCGCACCAGTCAGTAGGGTCCTGGAGGTTTTGGCATTGCTTTTCGAAGCAGGAGCATCTTCCTCGACTATACGAGTGCATCTAGCTGCAATTTCAAACTGTCATAATGGTCTAAATGAGACGACGCTAATGTCCCACAAACTTTGTAAGCTTTAGTAAAAGGAACTTTAATGCTCAGACCCCCCATACAAAGACCCTTCTGCACCTTAAGATTTGAATCTGGTACTTCCGTTTATAATTAATTCCTCATTTCAACCATCCACAGATTGTGATTTGAAGTATTTATCCTGGAAAACCTTATTTTTGATTGCTATTACTTCTGCCAGGAGGATATCTGAGCTTCAAGACCTATCTTGCAAACCTTCTTACATAATTTTCCATAAAGACAAGATCTCCCTGCAAACAAATCCTTAGTTTCTACCAAAGATAGTGTCCGAAACCAATATCAACCAAACTATAATTTGCAGCGGCTACCTGGGTGTCCCTGCATACCTTTGTTACTCATTGCAAGTTGGATCGAGTCTGTAGGGAACAAGCATCATTTGACGTGATGTTGCTCAGGAATATTCATCCATGAGACTTCCCAAGATTTAGGTAGCTGGGGAATCTGTCCCACAGTCAAGGATTAAGTGAAGGTTGACAACATCAGGTAAAGAAGTTACGTCTTACCATAACATTTCATCTGTGTTGCCGATCTTCTTATCTTTGACGTCCCCCATCCTCCTTCCCCCGGCCCTTCGGTTTGTTGGTAGAACGGATATCTCCCAACAGATTGGCTTTCTTTTTTAGGAATACAGATGTGATCTCTGGTCTGTTACTTCCTGTCACTGTTTTATGCAAACTCTGAGGTAATCCTGTGAGGTGCATTATGGGTAGAGTTGAGCTCGATAGTTTTTGGAGGGCACGAGCTGGAATAACTGAGTTGGTTCTGAGATACAGAATTGAACCCACAGTCAAGGAGAAGTGCAGATTGACAACACTGGTGGAACATTATGGTAAGACAACTTCTTTGTCCTTAATGTTAAGTATAACAAATACTTTCTTACCTTATGCTGTGCAATGACCCTTTATTTTTTTTTAACATTTGTTTACCTGGAAAGTCCGACTTGGTACCAAGCCAATTTTCAGAGGAGGCCTGGGGGAGTAATGCTCCGGATGTATGTCTTTGTAATGTGGGTGGAAAATGGAGCACCCGGAGGAAACCCACACGAACGCAGGGAGGACATGCAGACTCCGCACAGAAGGCACTCTAGCCGAGAATTGAACCAGAGAACCTCTTGCTGTGAGGCGACAACTCAACGGTCCACCACTGCAACCCTCTTATAGGTGTTTACTGGGCTAATGACCCCAAGGGCCTGTTTAAGCCTAGCCATGCATCCCAAATCTCTGATGAGTTCTGATACCCTTGATAAGTGTAAACATTGGGCCTGGGAGATTAACCATTTATAGGTTATCTGTGTCCTTTAGAGACATTGGTGCCAAACCAGGGATGAATTTCTGGTTTCCTATCCAGTTGTCCAAGTTACACTTGAATTTGGTTAGGGAGGAACTCTGCTTCACATGGATGAGGAGCCTGTTCCATAGATGTGGTTGTCTCTGTGATATATGCCTCTCTCTCTCTCTCTCTCTCTCCAGCAGGTCCTGTTTATATCACAGGCAAGGTTTAAGTCTTTAGAACGGGTAATTCTGGTGCTGTTTGTTTTGTTGGAAATGCAGGAGGCCCATCAGAGTGGGTTCTGACAATGCCCTATATGCCTAACATAGATGTCCCCTCAAAAGCCTGCAGGAGACTGAATACAGGGATAGGGCTTTGAGGCGGTCTGCATAGGACATTGTACTTGCACCCACTCTTTTAGTGAGGAACCTCCATGGACGTTCAGTTGTTGGATATGCCTGGTTAGGTACATACCAAAGGGTGCATTGTACTCCATGATAGGTCTGATGAATGCCAAATACAGTGGAACAATGACTTCCTTGGACTTAGATGCCATACCTTTGCTTGTAAGTTGCACAACATAGAATGATTTCCTCACCACTGTAGACATGTGATGGTCAAAGGCTAGATTACTACTTGTGTCTCCAAGTCCCTAACTACTGGGTCAACATTAAGGGGTGTGTTGTCAATATGGTGGTTACCAGTGATGGATGACTTCACAAAGGATACTGTTACGCATTTCTTGGCATTTAGTTGTACTCCATGGCTCTGACACCAGTTTTCTGTCGGCCCCTCCTGGAGAGCATTTGTGTCAGTGTGAGATTCATTGATGGCTCCTAATTTGCAGTCATCTGCAAATTTAGTCAGCCAGAAACCACTGACATTGGCCTTGACTTCTGAGAAGTAAATGACAAAAAGGAACGCTTCAAGGACTGATCTCTGAGGGACTCCACTTGTGACTGGCCTCTTTGTAGAGGTGGACTCCCCATTTCTAACTTCCTGGATCCTGTCTGTGAGCCATTTGGCTATCCATCGGGTGACATAGGGTTTGTACCTAACCTTGAGTTTGTCAACAGTGCCTGAATGGGATATTGTGCTAAATGCCTTGGCTAGGTCAAGGTAGACACTTTGTGATTTTTGCTCTCATCCATTGCTCAAAGAAGTCCACCAAGTTGAGTAGGCATGATCTGCCCTTGACTGAACTAAACTGGGTTGGATCTGATGTTAAGGTTTACTATATCTCTGATCATCTCTGTGGTGATTCTTTCCATGGCTTTACACAAGACTAGCGAGATGTATGGGTCTGTAGTTTCCATGGTCTGTAGATGGCCCACCTTTTTGCGGAGGGATGACTATTGCCTTTCTCCATTCATGAGGCAAAAAGCCTGTTTGGAGGCTACAGTTAAATAGTAATTCCAGAGGCCCTGATACGTCATGTTTCATGTTATTTAGAAGGCATCCTGGGATATTGTCTGGGCCCATTGATGCAGTGTTCTTGGTCTTTCTTTAAGGATCTGTTCCCTAGTGATAGTGGGGAGAGTTATATTTGATATTTCCTGCAAGAAGGTTGAGGGGGAGAGAGGGGTAAAGTTGGAGATGAGTTTATCAGCCAGGAGGTTTGCTGTATCTTCTGGCTCAGTATGGGTGGCTCTATTTACAGTGAGCTCTGCACACAATTGTTGTATTGCCTTGGAGGTTGTGGACATAGGTAAAGAATGCTTTGGGGTTGTGCTTGGCCTGGGAGGCCAAACTTACCTAA
The DNA here is from genome assembly GCF_019279795.1 of Protopterus annectens. Lineage (NCBI taxonomy): Eukaryota > Metazoa > Chordata > Ceratodontiformes > Protopteridae > Protopterus > Protopterus annectens. The sequence continues at coordinate 1,217,688,836 of NC_056744.1, forward strand.
GTTTTGGCTTTGGTAGATTTTATTTGTCCTTTGAGTTTTAGTTTGAGAATGGTTTTATACTGCTGGGTGCTGCACCTCCTAATTTTTGCCATGATTTTTTTCCTCCTGTTATACAGCCTATTTATTTTGTGATTCCACCAGTGTGGCTTGTTTTTTTCATTCTGTATTTCTTGCTGGTGGGTACAGCTGCCTCTGTGTAATTATTCACATGCTTATACAGAGTTTCTGTGAATAGTTCTGCATAGGCAGCAGTGTTCTCAGGGTTTATGGGAGTTTGAAGTTTTGCCAGGTTCTCACTTAATAGCGGGAGGTTAGCCTTAGAATAGTTCCTGAATATTCCAGGTTTAACTTGGGGGGGGGGTCCAGGTGTTTTTTTTTTTTTTACTTCAGAGGAGACTATTTTGTGGTCTGACCTTACCAGAGAAGGCATTACAGTAGGGGGTGTGCAGCAGTCTCCCATGTTAGTGAGGACCAGATCCAGTATGGTTGCACCTCTGGTTGGTGTATTGAGTATCTGGTTCAGAGAGTTTGTGTTTACAAAATCCAGGAATCTCTGTGCATGTACGTTTGGTGTCGAATAGGATTCTTTGTTAATAGTGAGGTAATTAAAGTCACCCATGAATATGGTATTGGGCTGGATGGTTAGCGTTTCTAATAAGTTCAAATACATGGTATGGGTTTCCTGGGTCATAGAGCATTGAGCAATAATACCTTTTAGATTTTCTTAGTTTAGATTTGCTGTGTCTGAAGTGCTTTCAGTTTTGCATTGCCTAACAATGGCACTATGGGAGAAGACAATGGTTTAGCTAATATTCAAAAGCCTAGAGGGGAGAGGCACAGCCCATCCCTAGCTAATATTGAGAAGAGATTATATGACACAGTTGACAGTAAGAACCAGAAAAAAAGTGGGGGCAAAATAATTTTTTTTTTTTTTGCTACAGTGACCCATGAACTACATAATTTGCTTTGTAACCCACGTTTTACAGACCTTCTCAGAGGCAGGTTTTCAGTCTTGATTAGGTTTTCTTTTGTGACAAAAGTAGTTTTGACCTTAGAGTTGGATTATTATTATATAAACTATGGAAGAAATGTCTGTACACCGTGGGTGTTGGTTGATTAAGCTGCTACATGTTGAGATCAAAGTACATTTGGAAATTCAATCTTGTCTAAATGTTTGGCTCACTGCATTTTTCCCTTGACAAATCATTGACAACAATGGAAATGGATCAGTCAGCCTGAGCAGGTGTAACTGCATTTTATTACTAAACATTTTAAATTGGATGCCTGATCTAAAAGCAGAGGTGGATCTCCTAAGCCAGTCATGAAGTCATCCACCATTATAAATTTGCAGTGCCAAAATGTTTGTGATTTTGACTAGTTGTACTGCTGCAAGAATGCTTCTGAAAGAAAGGTAGTGCAGTTCTGGGAAATAGTACAGCGGAACTCCGGTCCGCTAATGATTGGCAGTAGATTTTTACATGCTGGTTTGCCGGGCCTAACGCACAACCTTCGATATGTAAGAGAGACTATTTCCTGATTTTCATACTTTCCAGCCTGTCAGTTATTTTATACATAGTTACATGAGTACAGTGTTTATTTTTTGCTTTCATGTTATAAAGCAAGTTCCATGCTAAAAGGACTGAAGATGGCATGAGGTGTGATCCACTTTTAATAGCGGCATTTGCCTACTAATGTGTGTTGTACACATGGATAAGGTTGATGTCAATGTGCACAAAGGAAAGCGGTCCACTATCCACAATCTCATCTTCTTCGATCTGTAAGACATCATTCAATCTCCAAACATCTAATGCCTTGGGAGGTCACTAGTCGTAGGGGAAATCACCACGCACACACCCAGTCTGTATGTGTTTGTTTGTAATATACATATGTAGGTACACATATATGTATGTATATGTCTACATGTGTATGTATATATGTACATATATGTACAATACCATCTCTGAGATCATACAGACTTGTCGAAAGAGAATGAGGAAAACCTAACACTCATTTTCTTGCTGTTCAAGTCTAGCTACTATGACAGGATGCTGGTTATTATTTCAGTTTGATATTCTGGGCATTGCTTTTCTATCTGGCAACAAACATTAGGGCTTCCCAAGTTAAGTTGCTGCTGAAAGAAACTGGCTAGATGATGATTGGTGTTGCAGAGTGCAATACTAGATTATTAAATTGCTTCAAAAGTATTTCCACCATGAAGACTTGCCTTTTTGAAAATCTAATGTAAGTTGTAGAAACTTTATACAACATGGACTCCAGGACTGAGCAATTCAGATGTGAAAAGAGGGGTGAATTATTCTGAGGTTAGTAATGCAAAAGAAAAGCATTTTTTTCTGTGCATATTTACTTGTTTCGTATACTGAAACCGAAAATTATTCGTGAATAGTGTTGGAAAGGAGAGAATTACTCAGTTTAGAAGGTAGCTGTAAAAGGCATTTGTAACTGATTTGGCATCCAGCCAATGTTGCTTGTCTACACAATAAGTATAAATGGATGTTAATTTTAGTTATTTAATTTTATTTCAATTTATAATCAGGTGAGCTGTTGACCCGTTTAATGCTGTCTCAACCAGTATGTGGAAACGATAGATGTTTCAAAGCAAGTGGTTAAATACATACAGTAAAAAAAGCATCACAGCACTACCAGCTAGTAGTACAGACCCATTACCGTATTAGATTAATGCAATACACAGTTAGGAAAAGTGAGGTTAGTGTTGTGTAAAGGCCTCTAACAGCAGTGTACTTGGGTATGTCAAAAAGCATTTTCAGTTATGCTTTTATTGCAGACAAATTTCCTAAACTGTCATAAAGATGGCAATTTAATGATCTAAAATTTATTCATTTAGTTTTGTTGACCAGGTAGGTGAGATAATCCAAAGACCCTTTTTTCTATCACATCCTTCCCCCCTTTGGGGGGAAAGTATGAAAATATAAATTGAAGTTCAAAAAAGAAGAAAGATGCATCTAGTTTTACTAATCAACTGAGTGCAACAAAGGTTATAACATAACAAAGCATCTGACGTCAGTTTTCATTCTGCCCTCCACTGATAGGTTCGGATCCAAACAGTCGGATCTGACTCTGCCATTGCAAAAGCTCGTGGTTACCTAGAACTCTCGAGCTTCTACCTTACCCAGAATGCACCAACCCCAAATACCTCGGATCTTGTTTGCCGCCTCATTGTCAAAGACTTGGTTTATAGACTGTCGAGCTTTAAGTGTAGTTGTGTTTTTCCTTGTTAATAATCTTGTACCTTGTTGTTTTTTTCTATTTATCTCTCTCGTCTGTACTAGTGTACTTTGAATTACTAGTAGTAATTTGTCTCCCTTTCTGCTATATTCTACGCTTGTAACTCTTGGCTACCTTTGTAGGTAGTTTTTTTCTTTCCCTCCCCCTTTTAAAATAAAGTAAAAAAAAAAAGTTTACCATTTAACTAGTTTTTTTTCTCTGATAGTCTTAGTGTTCTGTATTCTGTTGTCGTTGGTATACTTGTTTCTAACATCTGTTTTTTCCGGATGACGGAAAAAGAGGAAAGCCTAGTAGGTTTTAAAAAATTTTAAAAATGTGGTAAATGCGGTCTGAAAATCCCTCTTTCTGACTTGCACGCTTGGTATATGTATTGCCTTGGGACCCCTTTCATCTCCATGAAAGGTGTGCTGTTTGTCATGCGTTCAGTCCAAGGGGCCTGGGTGAATGAAAGAATAAGTTTATTTTGAAGGGATTACTTCAGTCCTCCTTTATTGAGACACTGTTTGGAGCTTCCCCTCAGCAATCTAAGAAAACGTCTTCCCCTCAAAGCACCTCAACTTCCTCTTTGAAGGCTTCAGAGAAATCCATTAGAAGATCTTTCAGCTCCATCGTATACCTCAGATCCTAGAAAGAAAAATGTTCTTTTCCAACTACTTCTGCAGATCAGAAACATATTAAGATGCAGTCGTCAGATCCGACTGCTTCTTCAGATTTGAAAACTAAGATATTTAAAGACCATCGAATCAGAACCCCTCTGATCCCACAGAGAGAAATCCAGATGTGGTGATTTTACCTAGAACTGGGTACTTTCCCTCTATGGACCCAGTTCCATCCAGGATCCTGTCTCTCTTTTTAGAGAGACCAAAATCTCCTTCAGGGATGTCCACTCACTCTTCCAGAAGCCTTCTTGAAGAGAATGTGGAGCGGTTAGTGAGAAAGATCCTCTTGGTGCAGAGCCAGCCATTTATCCTTTCTGCTCCTACCCCATTGGGTTAGGAGGTCAGTACATCCACTATTCCACCTTTTATAGTTCCTCCTCTGACTCCTTTCAAGGTTTCTGAGTCTCCTGGGCCCGTCAGCTTCGGATCCGAGGATACCTTTATCTTCAGATGCAAGGCTTGCTCTGAGCTCTTCGGTTCAGTCGGATCAGGAGAGCTCTCGGAGCTGATTCTACCCTGTCTGGTCCAAAGTGCTTCATTTGACTCCAAGATTTTTGGAATGATCTCTACACCTCGAGCCTCAGCAGTGGTCAGCTTAGCTCTGACTTCAGCCTCAGGTGAACTATCCTCAGGGCAGGGTGGGGTCATAGATCAGAAACATGCTGTTTCAGATCTGGGATCCTATCCCTTGCTAGGGGCAGTCCACCTTTGCAGCCATGGAGAGAGGCCTGTCTGCACCCTTGACTAAGTCCCTATCCTCTTGGATCCTTTGTCTACATCTGTCCCATCTCTGCGTCTGGAGTCTCATCTATTCTCCCCACAGGGACAACCGGTACCAGAACCCCAGGCTTCCCATCACGGGATACCCTCTTCTGACACCCTCTAGCCTGCTGAAGAGGTCCCTAAGAAGAAAACATGTAAGAGGAAATATTTAGATTTCCCCCAAATCTGTCAGCGAAAATACAGATTTTGAGGAGGCTGATGGATTCCCATGGTCACCTCCTGATAATGTCTCATTTGCAGACAATTTAGAAATCCTGAAACAGAGAGGTGGCTGGAAGTCCATCAACCCTTTGTCATAACAGTCTGTACTCCTAGAGGAGTTTGGTACCGGCCCATCTACCTCCAGGGTGACCCTGCCTGCTAATGAGCTGATTAACATGGTCTCAAGGCAGGCATGGAAGGATCCATACACCTCTGAGCCAATTCCTGGGAAGCCCGATTAAAATAATGGCAGTTAGAAGATAAACAGTTTTGGTCCATGTTGATATGATAGCAGCCATTAAGATGGAATTTATGGAGGAAAGTTGCTCTGTTCATGCCCCCCAACAGAGAATCTTGGGCAATGGACAGATTCAGGAAGTATGTCTACTCTTCAGCAACCTTTGCCTTAAGTTCCCCAAACTATTTGGCACACTTCACAAGGCTACAGGGCGACCTCATTAAGGAGCTGTCAGACACCCTGTCAGGATCTGCTTCTGAAGAGGTCAAAGCATCTGTCTGCTCTCAGTTGGCTACCCTGCAATCAGTATCAAACTCTTCTATGAGGCTCATTTCTAATGTAACAGAAGGAACCTCAGCAACGGGTTCAGGTATTGGCATTAGGAGACACAAGGCGGTGGGAAAATGTGGCTCAGAAAATCCCAATGATCTTTCCAGGACACACACGGAGGAAGTTCCCTCAGCGGCAGAGGGGGGTACTCAAAATGGTAGACTCTGCCTTCATGGCAGAGGTGGCCTGCAGAGCCAAGGGTACAGAAATTCGTTCTGTGGTAAACCCTTTCAGCACTACTGAAAGGAGGCCTGATTGTCCCCCTCTGGAGGCATTTGGGGGTCATTTGTCTCTGCACCAGAGAGCCTGGCTAGAAATAAGATACTTTGGTGCAGAGGATCATTTCCAGAGGTTATATAATACTATTTTCCCTTTATCCTCCCAATTAAAGAAAATTCCCTGATGTTCCACCCAGTCAGAGGGAACAAGCAGCACTTCAAATTCAAAAGCTGCTAAAAAAAAGTCTCATCCTATAGGTTCCCCCAGACCAGTTATAATCTGGAACTTAAGATTCTTTTTAGTGCCAAAGAAAACAGGGGACTGGAGACCAATTTTGGATCTCAGCATCTTAAATCTGTTTGAAAAACCAAGTTCCAGATGGTCATGATTCAGTCTGTTCTTCCTATTTGGAACAGGACAGTTGGATATTCTAGCTAGAGCTTCACGATGTATACTATCATATAAAGATGAACAGGCGATCCAGAAGATTTTTACGCTTCTGGCTGGCAGCCATTCAATTATCAGTTCAGGGTAGTGCCCTTTGGTCTCAACCACAGCCCCCTGGGTATTTACCAAATGCATGGCAGTAGTAGCAGCTCACTTGAGACTGCAAGGATTCCAAGTGTTTCCATACTTAGACTGGCTGATTTCCGCCCTGACAAGGGATCAGCTCATCATGGCAAGACAAAATGTGGTACAGACGTGCACTACTAGGAATCATCATAAACTATCAAAAGTCTCATCTAGAACTAAGTCAAAGCCTAGATTTCATAGGAGCACTGCTCAATATAAAATCTGCTGTAGCCTCACTTCCCCTCTCTAGAGTTCAGATAAGATCGCAGGTGAGAAAGATGGTTTGCAGTACCAGAGTCCCAGCCCACTTGATCCTTTAGGCTTTGGGGTCAATGGCAGCAGCAATAACATTAATACAGTTAGCCAAATATCCCATGAGAATTCTTCAGGGGACACTGACCTTGCACTGGTCAATACTTCATCTTCCATTACTTGCTCTGATATGAATCGGCAATATATGCAAAAGAGATCTATTGTGGTGGATTCAATCAGAAGAGGTTCTACAAGGACATTTATTTATCCCTTCTCAGCCCAAGGCCGTTGTGACCACGGATGCTTCCCAGCTGGGGTTGGAGGGGCATTATCTGCAAAAGGCATGTGGTCCCCCAAAGAGGCCAGTTTGTATGTCAGTGTTGTAGAGTTGAGAGCAGTGCTTTTAGTGTTGCAGGCCTTTCAGAATGCTCTCCTTCAGGAATGTTTGCTATTCAGAGACACCATCAGTAGTATGGTGCATCAACAAACAAGGTGGAAAGGGGAAACCAGATCTTTACCCCTTGTGTTGAGAAGAGCTCAGGGTTTTGCACTGGGTGACCTCTTCCAACCCCTTTCTTATAGCAATGAATATCCCAGGGAAGTCCAGCATATTAGCAGACTAAGCAAGTACAGCCTACTACTTCACAAGTGGTCCAACAACAATGTAGTGGAATTGATTTTCTGACAATGGGACCAGCCTTGCTGCGATCTCTTTGCATCTGCCCTGAACAACTGCAGCAGCTACTTTGCCCTAATCCACCACAGGGGGAGTCGCCGAGGGATGCTCTTCTCCAAGATTGCCCCCCCCCCCGATTTACTTTATGCTTATCCCCCAATTCCTTTGATTCCAAATTTCGTACAGAGAGCTGCTAGGTTGAAGAGCAAAGTCATCCTCATTGCACCCTATTGGCCTCAATAGGTTTGTTTTCCCTTCCTGTGGCCTCATTAATTCATCAACCCTGGATTCTGGACCTGATCTGTTCTCACCTGACAGCATGTTTCATACTCAAGTAGACACCTTGTTTCTCCATTTCCAGTAATAGCCAGATGACCTATGCTCTCGTCTCCGGTTCACCACATTTTATTGTCCCTTAAACCACCTACAAGGAAACTTTATACCAGTAAATGGAAGAGATTCAAATCATATCAACCTTTTCTGCCCCAATTCATAGCCTTCTTGATTTTTTGATGTTAGACATCGCCTGTTCGATTCTCAGTTAGAGCGTCTTCTGTGTGGCGACATGCGTGAATGGGCATTCCTTTGTTGAAGGTTGTGCGTTAGGCCCGGCAAGCCAGTACGGAAAAATCTACTGCCAATCATTAGCGGACCAGAGTTCCGCTGTAGCGACCCCTAACCGGGAAAAGCTGAAAGACACACACTTTTTTAATCAAGGAGCCACTGCTATAACAGTTAAAGTTCAGTTGGAAAAAAATTCTAATTTCCATAGTGGCTTTGATAATTCCTCATTAGCTGCTCATAAACTTTGTAAAACCTTTGAGAGGCACGCTCCTTTTTAAACCTCCATTTAAAGATCCCACCCCTCCATGGGATCTTTAATCTGTTACTGCAAGCATTAATCCATCCACCTTTTGAACCTGCTCATGACTGTGGTCTTAAGTTTCTTTCTTGGAAAACTTTATTATTGTTGGCCATTACTTCTGCTAGACAGATTTCAGAGATTCAGGCCTCGTCTGTGAAGCCCCCATATCTAATTTTTCATAAAGATAGGGTTACACTACGAACAAATGCATCTTTTTTTGCCCAAAATAGTATTGGTCCCACATTAACCAGTCCATCACTTTACCAGTTTTCTTTCCAAATTATTCAAACAAAGGCAAATATTTGTTATATTTATTGGATGTTCCTAGGCAACTGCGATTCTTTTTACATAGAACAAAGGACATCAGGTGTATAGATCAGTTATTTGTTTCATTTGTGGATTTGAAACTGAGTAAGCCAGTGTCCAAAGTCACCTTAGCCAGATGGCTTACAGACTGCATAACCTTTAGTTCCAACAAATTAGATATCTTCTTATCACGACTTCATCGCATAGAATCTCTGAGACAGCAAGTCCAGGATTTATTGGATCTCCCTGCTTCCCTGGCATGATTAGTGCTCTGAGTGCTGGGGTCAGTGTCAGCTGCTATCATTCTAGTTCCCTTGGCAAGATTTTTCATGCGAGGTATACAGTGGACCCTGACGGTTCAGAGGTCCCTTCTTTACCAGCCTCTATCTGTTCCCATCAAGCAGACTTCAGTCTGCAGGCATCATCTCCAATGGTAGATACAGTCAAACAACCTGTGTCTGGGCAGGCTGTCCCCCCACCCCAGTAGCCACAGTGACTGCGGATGCCTCCCAGTTGGTGGGGGGGGGGGCATTACAAGGAAAAGATGGTCCAAGGTACATGGTCCCCTTATGAGGCCAAACTGCATGTCAGTGTCCTCAAGATGAGAACAGTCCTCTTAACATTGCAAGCCATTCAGGACATCATCCCTCTGGGGACTGTTGCTGTGCACACGGACAACATGTCAGTTGTCTGGTATATCAACAAACAAGGAGGAACCCGATCCTATCCTTTATGAGAGTCTGGGAATGGCCTATCTCCAAGTCATTTTCTTGTTGCATTCCACATTCCAGAGAAAACCAACACACTGACATACTCAGCAGATCCATTCTGATTCCACATGAGTATTTGGACCAGGCTTAATGCAATTTCTCTGCCTCTCCCTCTCAGGTAGACCAAGTACTTTGCTCTGATCCACTCTTGGAGGGGGGGAGTCACCGAGGGACACTTTGGTCCATGATTGGCCCCTGGGTCTCCTCTGTGCTTATCCCCCTCTCCTGTTGATCTCGAAGTTCATACAGAAAGCCAGCAGGTTGAAGAGCTCAGTAATCCTCATTGCTCCCTTCTGGCCTCCTCGAGTATGGTTCCCGTTTGTGTTCTCACCTCCGGTATCCTGCATGGATACTGGAACCCAATCAGGACTACACCCTCAAATTGACCACGTGGTTTCTCCACTTCCACTGATGGTGAAAAGGTCCAGGCTTCCCTCTCCAGTGACACAATTTTAGCTTCCCCGAAGGCCTCCACCATAAAGGTCTAGAACAGCAAGTGGAAAAGGTTTTCCATATGGTCCTCAAAGGAGAGCACTGACCCTTTTTCTTCTCCTGCTTCAGCCATCTTTCACTTTCTTAGTACTCACTCAAGTAGGAGCCAGTTTTTCTACCATAAAACTTCAACTGGCCGCCATATCTAATTGTCATGCCAGAAGGAGATTATCTTATCTTTCATCATCTAGGTTATATGAAGCATTTGAGAGAGATAATTTCCTTAGACCCCCCCCTTCCCATAAAAGACCCCCTGTCGTCCTTGAGATCTTACTATTGTTCTTCATGTCCTACTCAGAAACCCTTTGAACCAGCTGACAATTGCGACATGAAATATCTTTTATGGAAAACTATTTCTGGTAGCCATTACTTCAGCTAAGGGAGTGTTTGAACTTCAAGCTTTATCAGCCAAACCTCCTTGCATCATTTTCCACAAAGAAAGGGTATCTCTGTGAACCAACCCTTCCTTTATGCCTAAAGTAGCCAGAGAATCAAACGTTAATCAGTTCAACTGCCAGTTTTCCTTGCCAGGTTTTCTAATAAAGGCCGATACATGTTGCACCTCCTTGATGTTCATAAACTACTACGTTTCTACCTTCACAGAACAAAGTACAGAAAGTCTGACCATTTGTTTCCTTCTCACCAAGTTATTTGGGTCAATCATTTTCCAAAATTACCTTGGCTAAATGGGTTACAGATTGTATTTCTCTCATTTACTCCCAAAAAGGTATTGAGTTGCCTCGAATTCCTAAAGCCCACTCTACCAGATCTATGGCTATTTCATCTAGAGATTGTTTGGGTTGTGCTGCAGCCACTTGGTCAAAGACTTATACCTTTGCTTGCACTACAAATTGGACATAGTTTCCAGAAGCAGGGCATCTTTTGGCTTTACAGTGCTCCTCCTTCCTTGAGGGCCACCCAAGAGTCATGTAGCTGAGGGACTCTGACCCATCAATGGGGAAGAATGAAAAGGGCAACACAAGATTTAGGAGTTATGTACTTATCATAACTTGGCATTGTTGTCTATTTTCAGTCTTCCTCACTTTCCCCTCCCATCCATCCCCCAGCCTTGTCTCTCCGAGAAGTTACCTGGAGTAATTTGGAACTGGAACCCATAGGTTCTAGGTTTGGGCCCCAAATCTCTTGCCTATCATGTTTCTATAATTCTTGGGCAATAAAACAACAAACTTGATCTGAGGAGTAAGGTGAAGGTATGTTGAGTTACGGGAAGAGGGAGGAGCTCAAGACTCTGATCCATAAGTCTTGGAAATGCAGTGAAATCATATACGATGTCTGATCTGAAACCCATCAGTGAGAAAGAATGGAAATGGATAATATAGATGCCAAGTTATGGTAAGTACATAGTTCCTAATTTCTCACACATGGTTGGAAAGCTACTTGCCACAGAGGGGGCACGCAGTGGTATCCTGTGGCTGTAATGGTTGAGCACACAGCCCCTGTATGCCCCCCCCCCACCCCATATGAAATGGCAACTTCAGTGATGTGCATTTTCTGTTGCCATGCCCACTTAGGTCACCAACACTGGAGTACCAGACTTCACCACGCCTCACATTTGCCTCATGGCATGCATGCTTAATTGGGAATAAGTGTCATCCAGGCACAGTCTGCTGCCACAGAGTCAGCAGTGTGGCCGGCAGGTGTTTTGCATGACATTCATGAAGATACTATCTAGCACCATTCTGAGTTTCAGGAGGACATGAAGCACAGAATTCAGAACTGAACAGGTCTGGTGAGGTCCGTAGCAGCACAAATTGCCTTAGTTAACACCACTATTTATAGAAGTGCCAGTAACGTTGTTGTGTTCAAGTTAGTAGTTTTGTCCATATAGTGTACATATCAAGGGCAAATGTATAATTGGACTTTTGCAGGAGGCATGTTCATTAGCTGTGTCTTAAGCTGTTAGAAGGCTTGCCACCTCTTTTTATGGTGGCATGCATTACCTGGCTCGGTTACTGGGACTCCTCACTAGAGATTTCCATCCAGGTCACAAAACAGCACACCATCCATGCCATGTGAGATCAAGGTCATGGAGTGGCATCCCATTCCTTTCACAAGAGGAAATAATCCTGATACCATTTATCCTTCAGCTGATGCATCCACTGCATTTGGCCCTTGTGACATGTTTCTTTACGTAGCTTCTGTTGGCATTCTTGTGTCATTTGTATTTCCTGTCCCCTGCATAAAAGGCAATGACTGTGAACCACAACATCCACCCACATTTGCTATACTGATGTGATGTGTGATGCATAGTTGATGCACTAACCAGCATAGCCTTATTGGAGAAGTACATCATGTTTGCTTTGTGCAACCCTTTATGAACATCATGGCCTATAACTGTCAACTAGATGTTGCTGTTTTGTCAGCGTTGTGTATATTGTACCAGTTAGTTCCTGGGTTAGCTCTGTTTGCTCATGTCATTCAGCTCCAAATAACTACCATGTTTCAACACTGCTGCTGCAGGGGCTGATGTTTGCTGCAGTGCAACCATGTATTCAGGATGTAGATCATCCTTCCTTGTAATCATATTTTGTAGCATGACACGTTCTTTGGACATCTTATTAGTTGCCTGGGGGAGTACTTTACAGACAGTGGATATATTTAGGCATTGAAACTATCTTCATCAACCCAGAGGCATTCAGTTACATTAGATATAGGGGCATGTTGCATTTCCACAGCTATTTCAAGGTTGATCACTAGGGTCATAAGCAGTGAACAAACGATGAGTATCCAGCACAACCTGCAAAATACAACACAAGAACATTTTGATAGGGGGGATGGATTGACTACATGTATGGTTTGTGTACATAATCATTTATTTTGCACACTGTCTCGGCACTTATCAACTTGATGACCATATAGAAAATCACTGTACTAAAATACATGCATCTGAGATGTATGCCATACAGCTGAACTACCTAGAGTCAGGACATGCACCTTGGAAATAAAATCCTGTCCACGTCTGATTATGTTGCACATTTAAGAATAAGTCTTTCTTATCCTCATACTGTACACCAGGTAGAGCTTTTAGTGCCATATGAGTGCATTCTATGGTACCTAGCACCTTAGGATATTGTGTGATTTCACAGAAGCATTGCATAGAGAGGTGGCTGCTTCTGCAGTCTTTGGAAACACTATATGCTATTTCACATTCAGCAACATGATGTCAAACAACTTATTGGATATTCTTGAAATACCCAGTGTGTTCTAGCTGATCAATGCAGGGTCCCTGTAGCTAAGATAGTGAGATTTAAACATATTACTTTTCCTGAGGGACTGCAAGACCACACATTCCCATATATATTCAGTATTAGGGTGAAATGTGTCATCAAGTGTACTAATACTACCCGAAGCCATATTTTGAAGATCAATTATTTTGTCATCTGTCAAGTTATGGCATTTGATACGATAGGCCCAGTAAAAAAGGCAAATGACAATTTTGGCAGTGCACTCATCTTGGAGTATAATGCTTGTGCAAAAATGGTAAGACAAACTATAGATACAGAATGGAATAAATTTTTAGCATTTACTGACTTAGAGAAACTAAAGAATGAAAAGCTAAGAGTAGTTTATAAGAATTCAAGTAACTTAAACTTTTATTGGAAAATGGTACAAACCAAGAAGTTCAGAGATGGAGAAAAAGGAAGGGAATGTTTAAATGTGGACATTGTCAACAGTGTGCATACATGAGCAATGCAGAAAGTGTGTATTTGGAAAGCAGGGGAATCACCCTGGAAGGCAAGGATTTTAATAATTGTGACTCCTTTGGGCTTGTATATTTAGCGAAATGTCAAACCTGTGAAGCATTCTATATAGGGAAGACGGAACACAAGCTCAGGAGAAGGGTATATGAACATATATATGACCTAGAAACAAACAAACAGACTAATGCATTGTACAAACACAAACAAAGCTGTGAAAATGCACACTATACATTTTTTGTGATAGAAAGGGTGGAAAAGAGCGGCAGAGGGGGTTTATGGGAGGAATGTTTGGAGTACAGAGAATTATGGTGGCAGATAAGTTTGGAGGCCAGTAAGCCACCGGGTCTCAATGAACATATCTCCATAGTCCCATTATTAAAATTGAGAGCAGCAAAACTGTGATATGCATTTGCGCTTTCTGTGAATTTTATCACATTTTTACCCATGTTTTCCAATAGTTACAGTAGGTCTTTAAGCTTTTTTGTATTTGTAGTTTTATTAAAACGGGTTTGTAATACGTTATGAACACAAGTGTTACACTCGTTTATCAAAGGTATTGAACTTATTTTTCCCTTATATTTTCCTGTTTTTAACATTCTTTTGACTGAGTGAGGAGATACAATTTGCCTTTGGTTTACAGTGCAATTTTTATAGTACCTGCAATTTCATGAATCATCCACTAGATGGAGGATCAAGTTCATTTAAAGCAAATATTCAAGTTGGTAATTTTAACCATTGAGTCCTACTAAATGTCTTTTTAATAGTATTTTAACTTTATAATTTATTCTTTGTAGTCAAGTGTTTTAAGGATTTTTATTTAAAACATATTTTTATTTCTACATATTTATTCATCAAACATTGTAACATTGTGTTTTAAGGATTTTTATTTAAACATATTTTTATTTCTACATATTTATTCATCAAACATTGTAACATTAAATGTGTTTTAATTGTGGCAACAGAGAGCTGCAACAAGAAAAGTTTTTGGTTTTAAACTAAATTAACCTTTCAATTAATTAATTAACCTAATCAATGTAATTAAGTGAATGGTATAAAAGCACTAGTAGTTTGAACAGCCCACATCTGAGGAAGTGATGTTTAAAATGAAAACGTATGGTGGAGTGTTAATGTTCTGTGTTTCTGTGGAATAAAGTGAACTGAAGTGTGCTGAGCCATCTGTGGGGTTTTTTCACACTTTTCTAAGGTTGCCCTGCTCTGGGCTTTATTGTTTTGCCTGAAAAGCTGCTTCATGTTGTGGATTACAAGTTATGGTATGTCATTCACTGTCTGTAATGCGTATGCACCTTTAGTCTGTGAAGATGATGTGCAACCTGGTTAGCAATGGCTGCAGTTAATAGAGAGTTGCTGCTGATCACAGTTTGCTTTAATTCCGAACATGGCTGTAGGATGCAACACTAAAATTTTATGCATGCTGCTTTGACAGCTGTAAATAGTAACTTTTTTAAGTCGTTTGATTGCATGCAAATGTTAACTCATTTGGTTGCGCTGTGTCATACGGATCTGTTTATGCAGTCATTTGAATGCACTCCATATTGCCCTGTACAGGCTGATGTACTCCATTGCATTGTGTCTGTGAATTGCCACCATGTTATACCTTGCTGATAATGCTACAAAATGGTCTGTGGTTCAGTGAAACATGTCTATGAATTCCACTAAAAGAAAACAAAAAGACACTAATTGGGCCAACATAGATTTTGCAATTACTCTAACTTTTGCACTAGAGGGGTCTTTCATTGGGCATTATTAACTAGCAATGTTTAGATACAGTGCTTTAGTAGCCACTTGTGAATACAAAGGGAATTGCATTTCTTTCTCACTGACTAAAAGAGATACTTAAAAAATGCTGAGTAATTAGAAAATTTACATAGGCTCAACAGCAGGCATTACAAAACATCTATGGTCCAGTATTTTTTGTTTACTCTTGGTGAAGTCACATTGTGCATATTCACATTCAGGTAGTTGTTGGACCGTTGTTGAATTTCTCAACCTTTCTACTGCTGAATGTAGTTGTAATTGTAATCCTTGAAAGCAAGTCAAATACATAATGGTTTGTAAAGGAAGAAGATGGAATATAAAAAGCAATTTTAAATTCTCTCTTCTACTAGGTGCTGATCTTAAAGAAAGAGCCCAAATGAGCAACACTGAAGTTGGCCATTTCGTTTCCAGGTTAAGGACTCTAATGAGTAATATTGGTATGTTCTACACTATGCTACGTGAACATAATGCTGTTACTTTATTCATTTGTAAAGGTTACGTTAAAGTTTTTGTGTTGACATTTATTTTTTAACATTTTAGCTGCATTACCAATGCCTACGATAGCAGCTGTAGATGGGTATGCCCTAGGTGGTGGCTTGGAGCTGGCATTAGCATGTGACATTCGAATAGCAGGTAAATGGATATGTCTGTACGTATATGTTTTATCATTTCCATACATTTATATACAAATAACTACAATTGTGTATTTCCACAGTTTTTATTCACTTTACTACTTTTATCAGCAAAAGTAATAATCTTGATGCACCTTTTGATATAATTTTTATACAGGATATATTAAACTTACTGCAGTTTTATAGAATGTATTAATGTTATCTGTTTATGCAGTTATGTTATATACATGCCTCTTATTGAGTATCTATTAATGTATAATGGAAACTATTATGCTGTTTTGTTTTATCGTGTATTGAGTGTGTCTGTGTACACTCCCAAGTATGAAATAAATGTTAGAATTGGTGATCTTGTGATCTTTTTTAGAAATTAATTCCAGCAGAGATTCATGGACAGACATGGCATAGCCGTGTAGCACTGTTCATGATGGTTGTTGCTTGAAGCGTCTGAGCTTATTAGACATGTATTAGGCAGTTCCTTCTATAAAGGTGTCTAAGCAAACTGGAACAGTCTTCCTAAATATCTAAGAGGGGAAACTGAGTATTCTGTGTTACGGTCTTTTCTCAAAAAGGACCTTCTCACCATTAATTGCTTTATATGTTTCAGAGATGTAAGCCAACTTCATCACAGCTACTTTTCAATATACATTCTCATCTACCTTATTAATGCACATTTTCTCCTATTCAGGCATTGTGACAACTATTTTTACTACAGTCACTCAATCTCTTTATTTTACTTCACCACTCTGTTATGTTACTCAGTATTGCTTTAAACTTCCATTTTTCACCTTTCCCACACTTTTGTCTTCTGTCATCATCTTTATTTTGTTGTGTTGTATTTCTCAAGAACTCCTTATTTCTCCTGCCAACATTTCTCTTCCTCACACCCTCAACCTTTGAAGTGCACCTCCTACATTCTGTTGCTAAATCTTATAAACATCCAACACCTTTCCTTGATGCCATGGATATCAGTTGTTTCAGTGGTTACCATAAATGTAATTGGTTTTCTGTACAGAATATTTCTACAGAATGTTTTATTCTTGTATTGTAACGTTTAACATTGTATTTCCACAGCTGGAAGTTAGAATTCACAGTACATTGTTGCTCCTGACTGCACTGCTGTTATATCTGTACGTGTTCTTATCACTGTGTTCCTAGTACTTGCTGTAATTCTAGTGTGTGTACTTTTGTAACATTTGACTCATTTTTGTAGTGCAGTGCTACTTTACTCCTTGTATAATGCCTTACCTAAGGCCCTGGTCTTATCTGAAAAAGGTTATCAGTGCACTTATGAAGTATACAAAATTAAATAAATAACATATTCAAAGGGATGCATGCAGAAATGAGAGGCATAGCAGTAATGGAATGCTAGTACTAAGCTGCAGTGTAGCATTAGCAGTGCTACAGATATGTCCAACTGATGTGATGTGTAGGCAAGCTAGCACAGTGTAGTCATTGTTTTGCATGCATACTGTGGTGCTGTATCATTGCAACTTGTGCCAAGCTGGCAGAGTAGTATGAATGTGCACAGTACAGTGGCAGCCCTGTTCAGCATATAAATGGGGAGGAAATGATGCATGTGGGAAAGTAAGAAAATGGAGAACACCCAACAGAGGTAAACACAAAAGACAAGGAATGAAAGGTTTGGGGACAGGCATAAGAGGTATTTTTGTAGCCCTTTTAATAGGGGGGGGGGGGTCTATATCAGCTTATCGAAAGCTGATAACATCGAATGCTAGTTGAGCGACCTCTAAAGGTTGAACAACCAAAATAGTGAAGACATGGAACAGCGATTCCCCCTGGGAAATTTGCCATTTCCTCCACTGTGGTATGATCTAGGAGTTGGTATATTTAAGTAGGGGGGAGCACAACCCCCCCACTTTGTTTTATTTTTTATTATTATTTTTTTTTTTTTGGGACAGCAATTTTTTTTCCATGGGAAAAAATCGCTGTTCTGTCTATGCTATTTTGGTTATTCAACCTTTTGTAGTCTATCAACTGGCGTTCGATTTTTATCAGCTTTCGATAAGCTGATACAGACCCTAATAGGGCTAGTATATACAAAAATAATAGGAAAGCGGGGGTGGATAGACACATGCCTACAGGTAATGAACAATAGAGGGGTTAGAAATGGGCAAAGAATGATGGCAAAATAAGGGAGGGAGCACATGATCATGGGAATCATGAGGAGTCTTTGTACGGCTGGCTGAAAGCAGGCTCTGAGGGGGTAACAAACCATAGGCATCACTTACTGGGTGGCTGATAATATGGGCCAGTTTGAGTTCTAGTAGTCAGGGTGTGCCAGTTATATAAATCAGCCAGCCATTCCAGAATATGCTCAGTGTTTGTGGGCATCCAACTGCTGGTAAACCTCAGCAATGACTAGTCTCCATGCTTTATTCTGGGAGACTTGCTGTCCACCTTCAGGAGAGGAGCCTTCACCACTTCTTGACAAGACTTGAGGGCAGCAGCCAACGACCCTTCCTCACTTGTAGTAGAGAAGCTTTCATCCCCCACCCACAGCTGAGAGGCATACCTAGTGGGCAGTGATAACCCAGCACATAGCTGTCAGGGACTGAGGTGATTTGGACAGCTGCTCCTGCTTCTGCACAGCTGGGACTGCAGAAGGATCACTGTATGGGAAAAGAGAATACACCTGTGTAAAAATAACACCAGTACAATTGGAACTGGACTGCTGCTCAAACACACACACACTCTGCTGTCCAGAGAAACATGCTTCCCTTGTTTAGCATTCTGCTACGTTCAGTTGCCACTCTTCCCCTGCTGAAAACGGTGTACACGCTGTTAAGTATATACGTACAACAGTTAAGACTGTAGTAGAAGATAGGGATATCGAAAACAGAAGTAGAAATGTTTACAGTACATTTCTGTGTCCCTTTTCTGCTCTTTGCCTCCCATTGGTGAAGCAGATCAGAGTGGTGTCTTTTGTTTATCTAAGTGGGTGATGCCTTTGCCATTTTTAATGTTTGTGTCTTCTCAAGCCAGGCATCCACTTTTCATAATGAGCAGCTATAATGGCCCATTAGGCACATCCTGAAGTTCTGTGCAGAAGGAAAAGAAAATCCTGCTCTGTCTGTTGCATCTGACTGCAGGCTCACATTCTGCCCTACCTGAAATATCCATGACCAAATTATGCTTGCACATAGAGCAACATGGAGGCCTCAGGGACATGGATGCACATTTCTGAATCACTTCTTACAGCCTAGTGCTACACTGATGTTAGGACATGGCCGTAGTTGTGCACTATGGTACCACAAGAGTTCATAGGTAGGTACTAGGCTATCTGCCCGAAGGCATTTATAAGCCTAGCCAGAATGTGTTGGCTTTCACCACCCCCTTAGATTAGTTCCCTGTGCCTCTGTCCAGCAGAGCCATTGAAGTGATCCCTGGGGTAAACTTTGTTTCCTGTCCACTCTTCAAGGTTTCTGTTGAAGGGGGTTAGCGAGGAGCTCTGCTTAATGTAGATTGGAATCTTGTTCCAGAGCATGGTAAGTCTGTGGGACAGGAAGCTATCCCTCCAGCACATCCTATTTATTGTTGTGGTGAGGTTTAGATCCCTGGAGCTTGTGGCTCGAGGGGATATGGTTTTCTTTAGGTGGAGCATGTCCATCAATTCTGGGATGGACATGGCCTTGTATGTCAGGCAGAGATAACCTCTGAGTAGGCGGTATGCAATGGAGTACAGCTGGAGTTTCTTCAGTCGAGCTGCATAGAGCATCTGCTTGAGGCCAGTGATCCTCTTGGTGAGGTACATCTGTGGTCTTTCCAGTTGTTGCAGGTGTCTTGTAAGGTATATCTGATGAGTGATGCGTAGAGGAGGCCCAATGACCCCTTTTGATCTGGATGCAAACCCTTTTGTGATTAGGTGGGCCACATAGAAGGATTTTCTAACCACTTTGGCAATGTGATTATGAAATGAGAGGTTACTATCTACTTGGATCCCCAGATCCCTTATTACATCTTTCATATTTAGGGGGCTACCACCTATGTGGTAGTTTGTGGGTACTTTGTTTTTTCCAAAGGGGATGACTATGCACTTTTTGGCATTTAGCTTGAGGCCATGGTTTTGACACCAGGTATCTGTCTCAGTGAGACCCTTTTGGAGGATGTCTGTCAGCCGGAGAGTCAATTATAGGCCCTAGTTTGCAGTCGTGTGCGAACTTGGTCAGCCATAGTCCTCCTGTGCTTGCCTGTACCTCTAAGTATATGCCAAACAGGAGGGGTCCTAGGACTGAGCCCTGGGGAGCGCCAGTTAGATTCAGACCTAGCTCCCGCAACTCCTACCATGTGGGTTCTGTCAGTGAGCCAGTTGGCAACCCATCTCGTGACATAGGGGTTTATGTTTAGGCTGGTGAGCTTGTCTGTAATACCCAAGTGGAGAATGGTGTCACAGGCCTTTTTGAGGTCTAGGTAGGCTGTGTGGACAACCTTTCCCTCGTCTATAGCCTTGGGAACTGTCTCAAAGAAGTCCACCAGGTTTAGGAGGCATGATCTGCCCTTAAAGCCGAACTGGGTAGGGTCCAGTGTTTGGAAGTTCCAATGTCTCTGTTAATGAGATCCATGATGATGCACTCCACCCGGGGTCCATTGTGGCTCCACCTTTGTGGAGCGGAATAACTGTTGCTGCGCACCACTCTGTGGGCATGTAGCCTGTGGAGAGGCTGAGTTTAAACAGTGTGTTTAGGTGAGTGGTTAATTAATCTTTGAGCTCATGTAGGACGCAGCCTGGGGCATTGTCCGGTCCCATTGATGCTGTGTTTTGGCTTTGGAGGGCTGTTTTAACCTCAATGTCTGTGATTCAGGGGCACTACATTCTTCTGGTATAGTTATGGGCCCTTTGGGGGGGCGGGGTGAAGTTTGCACTGAAGCTGTCTGCCAGGATGTTGGCTATATTGGTCGGTTCAGTGTATTTTGTGCCATTCTGCACTAACTCCGAGCAGATCTGAGACTTGCCACTTAGATTCTTGGCATAGCTAAAGAATGCCTTGTGGTTATCTTTGGAGTCCATGGCAATTTTTCTTTCGAAGCTAGCCTTGGATGATTTTATGAGGGAACGTAGTTTTTTGCTGATACTGATCAGGGATGTCTTCCCCTCTTGGGATTTTACTCTTTTCTGTACTAGTTTCCTCCTGTTATATAGCTTGTGTATGGCAGGGGTCCACCAGACTGGTTTCCTTTTCTTGGAGGACTGAGTCTTGGTTTTGTTTGGGATAACATGATCCATGCATTCTTGTAGGTACCCATAGAGTGCATTAGTAAAGGATTTTGCAGCTTGGATAGCGTTATCCTTTAGCATGGGGGCTTTGAAACTTCCCACGTCGGTCTTAAGTAACGTGAAGTTTGCTTTTGAAAAGTTTTTCACGGTGGTTTCTTTGACCAGGGGTGGTGGCAGAATGTGGATATCCAGAGTGATTCGTTTATGGTCAGATCTAACCAGCGAGGGATTGACCTCCGGTGTGGATCACCGGTCGCCCATGTTGGTGATGACCAGGTACAATATGTTGTCACCTCTGGTGGAGGTGTTGACCAGTTGATCCGGGGTGTTTGCATTTATAAATTCTAGGAAATGTTGGGCAAGGGAGTTTGTACTTGAGTAGCTCTCCCAGTTAATGTTTGGGTAATTGAAATCACCCAATGTCAGAGTGTTTGGTAGGACCTTTGTTTCCAGGAATGCGGATTGGGTGTCCTGGGACATGGTGGGTGATCTGTAGCAAGCTGTAATTTGAATAGCTGTTTTGCCCATTGTTAGTTGCACGTGGATGATCTCTGAAGCATCGTGCTGTGCCACTAACCTGGAGGTCTAGTTATCCTTGATGAATATGGATGCTCCCCCTGCCTTTTGTATTTCGGTCCGGGTTTTGTGGCTGAACTGTATGGTATGAGTTGTAGCCTAGTAGGGCTGGCTTACTCTCTGGAGCCTTAAACCAGGTTTCTGTTAGTGCACATATATCGATTTTCTCCATACTGAGGAGTGCCTCGAGTGCGTACATTTTGAGGTTTAGACTTTGCATTGAGTAGCATTACCCTCAGTTTTTTGTTACTTGTGCTATTTATGGTGGTGGGTTTGTCTTTTGAGCCTTGCCTAAAAAAGGCACTATGGGGGTGGCAAAAGCTTTGGCCAGTATTTGAAAGCCTAAGGGTGACAGGTGCAAGCCGTCTCTAGCGAAGCAGCGTGGCTTGTCGAGCATGTCATCCCAGGCTGACAGACACTGGATCTCCTTTGAATGACACCAGAAGCTTAGCCAATTGTTGAAATTGATAATTTTTTCTCTATACCATGGTATCATTCTTGGTGAGGGCAGGATGCTACTCAGGGTCATAGTCATACCGACCTGGGCTACGTGATCAGAGAGCTCCTCCATGTCTCTCTTCATGTAGTCCAGGGAGGTACAGCTCAGGTCATTCACACCAACATGGACAATGACAGAGTCATATTTGTACTCGTTCTGGAGTGACCTGAATGCTTGTGTTATGTGGCAGATCCTGGCATCCGACAGGCAGTAACCTTCTCCTTGTTCAGCCTAGTGAGTGGGACATCAGTGTGCCTGACTATAGAGTCACCTATTTGGAAGCGCATATAATGATCTATGACAGTTATCACAGTCAGTTCAGTTGGTGAGTTGAGTTCAGTTAGAAGCTCGTCACCTTGCTTTGTGGAAGTAAGCATCTCAGTGTCTAATCTTGCCTTGCTATATAAAGCAGTTATCCTTTAGACAGTCAGGAAATGAGTCAGATTAGTTAAGTAGCATTTTTTCGGCATCTGTTTGAATCTGTCTGACTCTGCTGTTTTTATTTTTCCATCTTATTGAAACTCGGGTGTTTGTTGTACTTGGAATACATGAGAATATTAACTATTTTATTTATTATTAAATATTTTGCACCTTTTATTGTGGCTGGTCTTTTAGGGAATACTTTTTACATCTTGAGAGTACTTGTGCTCACTTTAGTGACACCATGGCAACTCCAAAAAGCTTTGCTGATTTGGTTACACTCTACCATTTAGGTTAGTATTGATATCAAGCAGTATAATTAGATACCATTGCAAGAGCCATACAGTGGTTGACTGGTGGCAGCGTGGTTACCTTATAGTCTGAGCAGAAGGGGCAAAGCTAGTAAATCTGTGCCAGCCATTCCTTGGTGTGTGTGTGGGTGTGTCAGCTACTTAGAACTGGGACACAGTGCTCCAAAGTGGGTCTTGTTTAGGATCTGGAGAGAGCGAGTGCCCATTCCCAGGTCTGGAGCATGTTCCCTGTGTGCTTTTGGGTGAAGTTGTACTTGATACAGACAGCTGCATCTTAAAGTGCTGTGTAAATCCATTCCAGTTAGTAACTCAGTGGTGAAGATTGAGGCTCCTTGATTACTGCACAAGGGTAGATAAGCCATCACAGTGGGAAACAGCAGTGGGACAGCCCATCAGGATACATGCACGCTATCCCATCACAGATTCCATCGAGCCCTGACATTGCAAGCCAGCACAGTGGTCATGGCCAGTGGTCACACTGTGTCAGCTTGGTACCTACCTCTGGAAGATAAATTCTCGACTCCCCACAACCTCCCAGCGTATGTGGCTACCATGTTTAAGTCCTATAAGCCTACACCATTACCAGAGTGTTCTGTCACTGTATCCCTATGGGTCCCTTTCAGAAGATCAATTTAACGAAGTTGAACTTCATATGGTTTGGGCCATGACTGATTTTCTGAAATGTCAAAAACTTTGAATGATAGAGTGGAGATAATATGCATGGTGTATGGGGTGTAGCCCCCCCCCCACTTGGGGGGGGGGGTTGCCTTCCTTGCAAAAAACAGATTTTTGTTAGTCATTCAACTTTTCATAAAGTTGCTTATATGGTCTTGACCATATGAAGTTCAGTTTTCTGTTGAATCTATCTAATGAATGGGATTCATCTCTGTCACCTATATGAGTAGTGATGACGGTGCCCTGGCACTAGTAACTTATGTTGGTGTGGTGATTGCACAGTGTGGCAAGTCCATGCACTGCACTACTTTGGGGTCGACTGCTTCCATCACATCATTCTGTGATATGTCATGGCCCAAGTTGTGGACAGAACATCTCCTGTTTGCCAGTGCTGCAAAGTACTGTGCCACTTCTGCCTTGGCTGTGGTACTACTGCTTCATGTTCCTTCCTTGCCTCTTCCACCCTGCTTTTCTGACACTGCTGTGATTAGTATAGAAGGCCCTGCCATGATTTCCACCTGCTGTTTTGTTTGTTTGCACAACACCATGTTATGTAGCATGGCGCACACACAGATCTTTCTGCATATGTTGGGACTATTTTGAGTCTCTAAAGCCATAGCCAGGCCTTTTGGCTACTAGAACATCATGGGCCTTATTTGCCTGGAGCTGAAAAATCAAGTGTTCTCCTTATCTGGTGTCTCAGTAGTGTTTTGATATCAAGTAAACTGGGAGTAGAAGCAGTGGATCCTATTTCAGACATAGGGCCTGGAGCTTCAGCCCCTCCGTCCTTAATCCACTCCATATATGATAATAAAAGCAAATGTCAACAGCTTGTAATCCCAAACATCAAAATATCAGGGGAAAAAGCTGAATTCACAATAAGTCAAAAGCACTAAACACTAACTACAGTAAAATCAACAAACAGCTAAATATCCTTGTCAGCTTAATACTATAAACACAAATGTTTTTTAGGAAGCAAGTCCCCTTGAAACTTCCTTGTGGGTGGAGAGCCCCCCAACTTACGTATACTAATTCCATGGTTGCACTCACTCAGAGAGAAATCTCCCTAAAGAAAAGGAATTGCTGCCAACACACAAGCAGCATCTCACCAGCAGTGATTGACTAAAATAAATCATATACAAAAACATAACTTTGCACCGCAACATAAATGTTCTGCCCATTCAGCACAGTATTTCATTCACAAAAAAATCAACTTTACACAGCAGTCACCCAACTCTGGGTTTGGAATAGTGAGCATTCTACATTTCCCACTTCAGTTCAAGCACACAGATCAACTGAATGTTTGACATTTTGAAGTGCACATGGGTATGCTGTGGTGATTCTAACCAGAATGTTATCTCAGAATAATGTAAAACACCAAATGTTATAAATAGATTTAAAGAAAGTATGTAAATATTGTGTGTTAGTCTGAGAAAATTCCTGCATGGTTCAGGTCATAGAATAAATTGTGATTAAGTGATGTGCAAGAAAGAGGTCTTTAGCCCTACAAATTCAGAATAGTCATCCTTTCTTACAGTTGGAATTGTATGCCTGGAACATTAATTCTGGCTAATGTGATGCAGTAAGAAGTATCATTGTGGATTTTTATCTGAGGAAACTAGACATTTTCCTGCAGGAGTCCAGAGACAAGAAACTTGGAAGCACATATGTGCTGTTGACATTAATTCCTGTTACAAAAGGGAATTACTGGACTTCATATGAGAGACTGTTCCTTTATTTGTGGGACTGAGATGATTTGAAAGAAAGATTATCTGTATGACTTAATTATCTTTGGTTGTCACTACAGACATGTCAATTCTTTGGGTGCACTTTTCTCAAAAAAAAAAAGTCTATCACTTGAGTTTTTTGTGTGTTTACAATACAGTTGTGTTAATCTTATGAAGTTTGGACATTGGCGCATTAATATACCAATAACCTTCTCGGGCAAAAACTGCTTAAAACCAAACCACAACTTGTCACTGAAAGCCGTTAATGCAGAAAACACTGTCTGTTACATATACCATACAAAGATGTCAGGAGTAAAAATAAGATCTCCAAAGTATGCCTCATGCATTGTAGTACAGAGTTTATTAGCAACACAATCCACAGTTCACTGTCCAGGATTAGATTAAGCGCTTTCATTCGTAAACTAGACTGAACTCCCGCAGAATCTGGATAGAAACAATAAGACATCCTTAAAAATTGTGTATTTAAAGACAGGCATACTTTTTGCATATTTGCTCTCCCGAGTAAAATACACTTGGTTCATGTTATTTGAATGTATTTTTAACTAAGTCTAAAGTGCAAGCAAAATTCATGATCTTACCATTTTGGCTACCACAATAGAAATATTAAATTTAGTAAAAATTGTATAACAGTAAAGACAATAGTGTGCCATAATGGGGAGAATGGGGTAAAGATATATATACCATTATTGGTACGATGACAGACATAAAAATAAGTTAAAAGCACATGAATGAGAGATGTACAATTGTAGTTGTACATTGATAACCTAATACCACTATAGTACGTCAACAGCTAATAATAAAAAAGGTTATTTTCTATTCTAATTTCAAAGTTCATTTTTATAGTACTGCAGAGATGGAAACTACCTCATTCAGACCTGGGGGTTGGGTAGCATTAAGCCTGAGTTGTCATAACAGTTCCTTAAACTTTATTCTCAGTAACCAGTCCACTCCTCTTGGTTGGATATTATCCTTTTCCAGTATGGCAAATTTAAAATCCCTAGGTCCATGGCAGCTAAAGGAGAGTTTGTAAATTGCGTTATTATTCTTCACTTTGATGTCATACAGGTGTTCGTAGATCCTTTTACTTGGTGAACTTTCAGTTTGTCCTATATAGAAACTTAAACATTAGTTAAGCAATGAAATGTATACTACCTCACGTATCTTATAATTACCCTTCCTAGGTCTAACAACACTGCCAATACCATTCTCCAACTTTATCTGTTTATCAGTCATAATGTTTGAGCATTGTTTACAGTAAGCACATCTATAGGTCCCATTATTCACCAAGTTGGTATTTAATTTCTTGTTGTTAGCCATATATTTAAAATGAAGTGCAATTTTGTACAAAAGTTGGTTCGCCACCTAAAATATATTTGTACACAGGAAAGGCATTGATATTCCAGTTTGTCCTAATTATGCAGCTAGCACATTCATTATATTTAGTAAGTGCCCTAATAAAATCTGTTCCAGAATGTGTTGTTACAGTAATATGTTTAACCTCCTGCTCCAGTAATGCTATATATATTTTTTACTCCATTCTGACAGAACAACTTCACTAATCTCCTCAATAATCCTTAAGGGATATCCTCTCTCTAAAAACATCCACTCCAGCTACATTAAAACATGGGATAGGGTCAAATTTAAACCCTTTCAAAAAAAAAAGCTAACTGGCACTGTATTTTCCACATAATGGCTTTCAGTGATAGGTTGCATTAATGTACCACTTTGGTAGAGAATGCAGGCATTTTTGGCACCAGTGTTGATGCCTAAAATCCTGATTTTCCTTTCACTGCTTGTCATACAAGTTGTACTATTTTGAGCCAGTCTACCCAATCTTAAATGAAAGCATTCCTGAGCCATTTCTAATTGGCCAGTTTTGTGGTGTTTACTGTGTAGTTTTTAAGTGGAGTGCACTTTAAATCATTTTTGCTTAGATGCCAAGATGACCACAGCTGAGCAACTGTTGCACAAATCATTGCAACCACTGCTGCTGAGGGCATATGTCCATTGCCAGAGTTTTGTCAATGCCAAAGACATTTTCACCACTAAACACTTGTTTAGGGAAGAAGACGTCAAGACCTGGTAGCATTTGAGTGATATGCCCCCCCCCCCCCGAGTGGTGGGACTGGAGTAACTGAGCCAATATTCACTTAGCGTATCTTAACTGGGGAGCCTTAAAAAACTAAGAAAGTGATAGTGTTAGCCTAAGTTGGTGTTACTTCTGAGAATTAAGATAGAAAGTTCTGTGTTTCCCCCAACAAAAAAAAGACACAAAATGTGTAATAAATTTTAGTTAGATCCAGAGGATCAGTATACTAAACGTTTTAGGATAGAAATGTTAGCCATTGATAAAGTAGCGGGCAAAGCCCATTTAAATTTACAAATGTGGATATTTCATAGAGATGCAAGTATGCTAAAATGTGTGTGTGCGCAGACGCACATGCTTGCTTATTTTACTAAAGAGGTTGTATAATGAAACTACATTATAACTGAACAAGTTAGGCCCATAGTAAAGCATGCTTCACACATTCTGGTAAGAGACAAAGTATCTGATAAATTACTCTGTTTTAAATAAAGGAAAAGAGAATCATTAGAGAGCAAATCTGTGTTGGTAAGAGTAATAGTGTTATACCTTTGAAATCTGTAACCAGTGAAAAGCAAACTTCTATTAATGTTATGCCTGTGGAATACGATGGATTGCCTGCAAGGATAGTCAAGCAAAGTTTGTTATACTGTGACAAGTTAATTACAGTGCCTTAATCGATGAAGGACTTCATTTTAGAAAGTATGGTTATATTTATAAGGGTACAGTATGTGTGTGCAAAGAAATTCCATAAACACAGCTGAAATAATCTGCATACATAGATATAGAAAAACTGTATCCAAATACTCTGGTAAAAGTATAAACAACGTTGGGAAGAAGATATCCCATTCGATAATCCACCTTATCAGCATGGGGAGGAGATCCAACAAAGGAATGTCTGGAAAGGGAGGGATAACTATCAGACACATTCTTACAATTATATGAGACAAACAGATCAATGAATAGTGTTGGAAGGCTTTAAACTTATAAAAGTTGTACTAGGGAGCTAGAGAAAAGAAGAACCTGTAGAGATATGGAAGCATGCTCCAAGGGCAAACAGGCCACAGGAACAGAGGGAGTAGGAGAAAGGAAGTTAGTTGCATAGTAAAACGTTGCTTGAAAGAGTTGAAGAGCAGGGGAGTAGAAGTGACCAACAGAACTGAAGGGAGAGAGAATCACTTAATGAAATACTGTATCCCAATGGAATGATAAGTATGGAAAATGCAGAATTTTAAACATTTTGTTAAGTAAACAATCTGGAAGCCTGAAAAATGTAGAATTCTAAGCAACAGTGAGTGCTGAGGAAGAAAAAACTGATCAGCAAGAAAGACTTCATTAGTATAGTTAGAAGAAGAAACTTTACCTGGTCAAAGTTATAAGTGCATTTCTGTCAGAACAAACAACCAAACGGAAAGTTCTAGCAGTAAAGATGTGTGGTCAGAAAAGCTTCAACAAAACTACAAAAAGACTGGCTGAAATCACCACAGGAAAAACTTTTATTACAAGCTTTTTGCAACAGTGCTTCTAAAGGTTGCGAAACAGTTAAGTATCCATCTGGTTTATATAACCATCAAGGCACAGGACTTCAAACACAGTTGCTCATTGGTAACTTAATTTCACTTCATTGTCAAAAGAGGTTGATTATTGTTAAGCCCATTCAAAACTGGGCTTGAATCTGCTCTTAATTTATTAACCAACATGTACTCTCCATTCTTTTTTTTGAACAGTTGTGTCCCCATACCTCTTTTTCTCATTCAATGTCTGTATAACTAAAAATTTGAAACTGTAAGCTTCATGTATTTTTATATGCTTAAATAAGGCATTGATTACAGATGATCACACATTCTCTGTTGTGGCATTCTACTACATTTGGCAGTGTAAAATGCTGAACACTGCCTGCATTCAGCTAAACAAACTATGCTTTTAATGTCACAGGTGGCATAGGTATCAAAATGGAACTTCTTTTGGGTAAATGGGTTTGTGAGTAAATTACCCCCTCAAGGTAAACTTACAGAAAGTGCATCTATGACATGGTTGCATTCTCTTTTTTGTGTAGGTATAGTATGAGCACCTCTGTGTTACTCTTTTTAGCACAGTAATGGATTTTGTTACATGTATGTCCATCTATAGCTAAAACAGGTTTTTCCATGTTTGTATTTATAAACCCTCTTCCTTAAAGGTATCCCAGTGCTTCTTAACTATTTGTTGAAGTGATTTTGTATTGGTATTTTACAAGTAAGTAGTATACACAAGGACTCCTTTACTTGATATTGGATCACCTGTTCTTGTACCAGATGTGTCAAAAGCCTTTCACTTCGTAATGTAATAACTGCATCCTTTAAGTTCTTTTTAACTTATCAGAATAACCTCTGTGAGAACAATTTCTCATTGGACCCATCATTTGCTTATCCATATTTCTTTATCTTATCCACCTATAGCATCTGTCAGCAATATTACTGAACATGGCTGGGGGTGCATACTCATTCTACATAAGTGCATATTTATCTGTACTTCCTTGGAATGTATGGTAGTATGTAATTCTTTCTTGAGATGTATATATACTGTGTGTGTATGACATTTATGTCTGTATAAAGTTTAGAACTCTAGAGAAGAGAGTGCAGCGGGTGTCTGTAAAAATGTAAAACTGGAGAGAGACTTTTCTAAAATACCTTTTGTGGTGGAAGAAGAACCTAGAGGAAAAAAAGGAAAGTGAAAAGATGGTGCTCATTCTCTCTGAGACCGTGGGATAACTTAAAGAAAAAGGAAAGGGTAGTGTGTACTGAGACAGGATAGCCTTGAACAAAGGCCTAAGGGTATTCTTCCTGAGCTAAAATACAAGAACCTTAGAGTAAAAAGAGGATTCTGTCCATCTAGTTTTAAAGAAAAGGGACAAGAAAAAAACTTGAGTAAGGCAGAGATAGCAACTGACAATGCTGGTTTGAACTGCTTTTCTTGGGAGAAGAAATAGAGACCCCAGTACCTGTATTAGCCGGGAAGGAGGCATTGCCTTCTACCTCGCAACAAACTGAGTTTGAGAAAACTCCCGAGTTGGCTGACCTCCAGATAAGCCAGATAAACTTTAAGAAAAAACAGGGGCAAGATGAAATTTTGAGCAGAGCAAGAGAAAGTATAAGTAGAATTGTAATGGAAAATAGTGAATGACAAATTCACTTTTCTTGCATTTTGTTACAGAATGATTTATTGTGCAGGGTAAGTAGACTGACAGGAGGTACTATGTCAAATATCGGTGCTCTAACCATTTAGAACCATGGTGATGACATGAACACACAGTTGTCTACAAGGGTGAACTCTAGGAATGGACAAGACTTGAGCAACGCTCCTAGCAGGGTTTACCTCGGCAAGAATAATTGAAGAAATGGAGAACTTCTGTACTGGATACCTTGAATACTAGAAGAGAGCTCCCCACCCAAGCTTCAATAGTCCTTTTCTTTCAAGTGCTTGTTATAGAGATGCCATCTGAACTTACTGATATGAACATTTTTAGACAGTTGTTAAAAATTTAGCAAAGTGCTTCAGTATATTTTGGGGGCTTCTTTTGGACTAATGTAACTGAGTACCACAAGGCTATGCCA
Organism: Protopterus annectens; assembly: GCF_019279795.1. NCBI lineage: Eukaryota > Metazoa > Chordata > Ceratodontiformes > Protopteridae > Protopterus > Protopterus annectens. Next base: position 1,217,719,732 of record NC_056744.1, read on the forward strand.
TTATTTAAGGCTATTGCTGAATCTGTCACTAGGGAGTTATTTTTCAGAGTCGCCATCCAGGGGACTCCATTTTTGTCCAGAATAATGCACCAACTGTACCAGTATAGTGCATTATTCTCAAACATATGAGTTAGAGCATTTTAACTGAATATTGAAATCTGTGCTGAGTAAAGTTATTGAAGACAATAAAAACTAAAACTAATTCATCCTGTGCCTGCTTTTTACCTTTAATAAAGTACCACAAGCATCAAAAAGGTTCAGTCTTTTTGTGTTACATTACTGACACGTTTAGGGTGTCAGAGGTTAACAGAAAAACTTGGGAAGAAGTGAAAACCCATATTAAGTATCATTGAACACTATCAGCTTTATGAGGTAGGCTGAAAGTAGTAATACCAATCTGACTGGAAAACACAAAAGGAGCTCAGGCCACACTAGAATGGGGAATTAAAAAAAATGCAAGGACCTGGGAATTCAATAAACTTGTATACAGGTTTAGGAAAGGCACAGTTTTTGAATAAATTAGATTTAACAGAGCGATACTGACAGATCCTGTAATGATTGAAGCCAAAAAGGGCAGATTTTTTTAATCTCAATAGGGCCTATACCACTCTCCAGCCTTTTAGGCCACAGTCGTAAAACCTCGTCATGTATGGTGGTGATTTGTAATTGTGCACCCAGAGGATTAGGCCTCCCATTTAGATGAGCTACAAGCTGTAGTAGACCCTGTGAGATAAGACAAGTTGAATGTTGCTGTCTCAAGTGCAAGTTAGGCATGACAGAGAGAATATTTACGCTATGTAGTTGGTAGGGGGATTGTTAACCCCCTAAAAGAAAAAAATTAAACTATGAGAAACCAGCCTTTTTTGTTAGTAATAGGCAAGAGAAGGCATTATTGTGGTTATCTGGGTACTACCAAAATTTTGCACCACATTTTGCATTAATAGCATGCTGTCTTACACATGTGGCAAGGGAGCAAATTTCCTTAAAGTTGATGCTAGAGGCAGGCAATGCTTTTAAAGTGTGTGTTGGTGAGAGAAGGGGAGAGAGACCACATCAGGCTGCCAAATATGTCATTTATGAACTGTTTCCCCCCAGTTGCTGTAGCACACAGTTGCACAAATGTACAGACAAGCTTGGATTGTAGATCCCTGTAGTACAACCCATCGAAAATGAATAATATGTAGGACAATGCAGCCGGTCTTAGTCTTCAAATCCCATAAGAGTTGGAGATGGAGTATAGGACAGTGATGCCAGTGTAAGTTAGGAATTTGCAGAATTCTGCTTTATACCTGTATCTATTCATCCAACTCTCGTGGCCATTACTGTCTGTATAGCACTCTCCTTGAGGCTATGAAATGCAGCACAAAGGCAGACAGACACACACCAGCCGACAGACACCGACTTTTATAGAAATGTATGAGTGGTAAAGTCTACTTTTCCCTGTTCGCCATGACTAGGAACACTGTATGTCTAGCATCATGTGTTCACTTTTTCTCTTGATACATACATCGCTGTTCATATACAAAGTGTATATACATGTACATGTAGAGCACTTAGTGTTTTACACTTTGGTTACATCATTCCACAGTAAACCACCCTATACATTAAGTGCTCAGCAGGCCCCCCCCATATTTCCTTATTTTTATTTATACTTTTTTTAAACCAGGTGAGTGAATTTATCCAGGGGCCATTTCAGCCTCGACACAGACAGCAATGGCAAAGACATTAACAAGTAAGAAATGCACCTAGGAAAAGAAGAAAAAAAAATGATATTGTCATTAAGGCATGTGACAAAGATCGAGTGTACAAAACTTAGCCAAGGGTATACAATATGTATATAAAAGTGAGAGGGGAATAGAGAAGTAAAGGAGATAACTGAGTTTAAATAGAACAGAGGATGTGGAGAATTAAATAAGAATGTTACAAGACATACCTCAACTGTACAGATTTTTGCAGAATTTCCAGATTGTTGCCTCATAGTTTGATCTGTTTTTCATAAAATTGTGGTTTTCTGGCAAACTACTGACTAATTGAAGTAAAAAAAAAAGACCTTTGACTTTTATGCTTCACACCCTTCAGAAAATTCATACGAATGCATTCTCTTAATTTTCTAAGTTTGTAAGAGCAATATTTAAAAAATTGTTCCAGTTTTTGGCCTTTGTTCCCCCATTATTTATGGCTTTTGTCCAGATTTCTTGCTGTAAGAGGTTGAGAGGTGTGTTACATGTTGTGGAATGAATGACTTAGTATAGGGGGGAGAGAGGATAGGAGGAGAATAGAAAACTAAGAACGGCCTGATACCAAGGCGTTATTTCAGTTCCGGGCCTGATACCAAGGCGTTACCTGATACCAAGGCGTTATTTCAGTTCCGGGCCTGATACCAAGGCGTTATTTCAGTTCCGGGCCTATCTCGTACCACTATTCTTCCTGTTCCCTTCTTAGGCTTACTAATCGTACACTGTCTTAGTTAAAGATATGCATTAACTTGTATGCTGACACAGTAAAGTTAAGATCCTTCTCAATCCTATGTAGTTTGACTGGAGGGGGAATTATTTGCAACTAACTTGCAAATCTCGTACAAGCCAATGTAATACTGTCTAGCTTCTTACCTTTTAGACTGATACATTTTAACTCATGGCATTATGCCCTTGTTTTTTCGGGAAGAGGGGCTTAGTTGTCATCTCTCTAGTTCAGTCCACACACATTCATTTTCCCTTGATCGTTACTGTACAGGTATTAAAACAGAACATAGGCCTCATTCACAGCATTACTACTTTTACCTTCCTTACCCATACCTTTTCTACAATGTTAATAGACCCCCACCACCACATACATTCATCCTCATTATATCACTGTTCCGCACACCAGTACTCTTGAATACCTGCACATCTCAAAATCACCTGTAAGCCTACACATGAAGCACGATCTGTTTCGACTTCTACTTTTCCCAAGTAAACGCACCACTCTTCCAGTCTTAACTATATCCTCATCCTTTAGCCTTTCAAGCCCTTCTGTTTCTTAAATTTCTGGAACATGCTTCTCCTGCAGTTCCTCATATTAGTACCTCTTTTCCTAGTAGCACACTTAGCATTCTGCCAACATACATCACCCTCACAGTTGCAACAAAATTCTTATATTGTGACCTCCAAGCAAAATGCTTCTGATTCTCATCTCCCAATCAGACCTAGTCTATATCAACAATTTTATGTCCTGCTGTTCATGTGTAGCTATCCAAAGCAATAGCCATTTACTCACAGATTGGATATAACCATAAAATCAGTGCCATCATAACTCCTTAGCCATAAAATTTAGAGGTGATATCCCCCCAAACTCAGCATATTCAATCAGACAGCATATCCCCATCAGCTCTTTTATCACTACCATCTAGCTCGCAGTCCCACTCTGGTCTTCATATATACTGTACTAACTTATGAAGCATTTATGAGAGACTCCCAGAAGTGTGTAGATGGATTGCTCTACACACACCAGATATTGTAGTTGCCACAAAAACCCTGGCTGTGCAAGGAAACAAAAAATGAAATTGCCTTGCCAGGCTATAACTTTATCAGATTAGACAGAGCCAACAGAACTGGTGTCGCTGTTTACAAAATCAAACTACATATCTATTTTTCACCTTGCCTTGCTAACTTTATGTAACTCTGAAATCCTGCTAACCATGCTAAAACCACTCACTCACAAGACAGTTGCAATTTTGGGTATGTACCTAAATCAGTAAACCTTTTAAATCCAGGACAAGCTACACAGCCAACACCGAACACACTGAAACAAAGTGATACCATAGCTAACCAACACTTTATGCAGACAGTACAGTTCATTTTTCCTCCAGTCAGTTTCCACAGATACCATAAAAAATACCTAAAAAAATTGAAGCCTTTTACAGCTACTCCCAGCAATCTACATGGTGAATATCTTAGTGGCTGAGTCTATTGCATATCCAGTTTCAATTCTGAGAAATGAATCCATATTTGAAAGTAGTTCCCTCACTATGGAAAAAAATAATTCATTATTCACTACACAAAGGTGGAATCAATAAAGATCTTTCAAATTATAGGCCAATTGCCCTTTTATGTCCATTGTCAAAAAATTTAGAAAAAATGTATTTGTACAGTTTCTCGCCTAATAGATAACCAGCTTTTGTCTTCAACCCAAAATGGTTTCCTTCCACATTACAGCATAATTACTGCATTGCTGAATTTTAATGTCAACACCCGTAGAAACACTAGAAATGCAGTAGCCACCATATTCCTAGACTTGTAAAAATCTCTTGATACTGTCTGTGACCAAGAAACTCTTACATAAGCACTTATTCTTAGGGCTTACCAACTATTCACTTAAATGGTACCATAGCTACCTTTAAAATAGAGCACAAGCATTAAAATGGAAACATGATTTTTCCGCCAAGTATCGGTGTCCCACAAGGATCTATATTACTCCATACTTTTCAACATATTCATGAATGACCTCTGCACTGCTACAAAAAATGCTACCCTAGTTCAGTATGCTGATTTGAACATAATCTGCTCTGACAAATCTCTCTCAACTCTGATACCTTACTTAATAATTCTTGTTGATTAAAACATGGCTAAATAAGAAAAGTTAATTACTGCTCTTCACTCCAACAGAATTCTTCTAAAACAACACTTATCTTTGCCAGCTGCTCCATGGTAAAACAAGCAGCACACAATTAGTGTCTGACCAGTTGAAATTTGACCACTGTGTATCCCATGTTAAAAAAATAATCATCAAAAAATAGGTACATTATACCGAGTGAAAACCTACCTTGTTAACATAGCCAGAGGATTTACAACTTCTGCCATATCTCCTCAGTGCTGCCCTCATCCTCACTAATCAACTGTTGCAGTTGCTCAAACTTGAACAGTGTTGTAGTAAAAAAAAAAAAAAAAAAAAAAAGTTAAATTTGCAATTGACTGTAACAATAGAACGCACTGCTGCGTAGCCCACGGAAAATTAAATTCGTTAGAACTGCAACATCACCTAGCTCTTTCTCAGCTAACTACACTACACAGACTTCTATAGAAGCCAGAAAATTGCCTAGCCTTTAACAACTTTAATACAACAATACTCCCCTGTTGAATTTTATGCACTAAAGAAAAAACAATTGCTAAACCTTACCTAATACTGCAGATGACACTATATTTAGATAATGGAAACATTCCACTACCACTAAAATACATTCAAAAGGCAAACTCATTTCAAATGCGTAAAACTTCACCTATCAAATCAATGAATCTGCTCCTGTAGATCTCCAGGTGAAATGCGACCATTATCTTTAGCTTGCCATATCACCAAACCATTCCTTTTCATTCAGAATGCTATACCGCTCAAGCAGTCTTCAAAAATACTGCTCACCCCCACCTCTCTGCTTCTAATATAATCCTCATAATATCAATAAATTTATATACATGTCTGAGTCTGCTTTACAGAGATTTTCTGCCTTACCTTGTTCTTCCCTCACCTCCATTTCTTTGAATTTCTACGCAGTGATTACGATATCTTATCTGCCTGAATCCAGTAATGCACCTATCAAATGCTCAGTTTTCAACATATATTAATGCACAGGTGTCTTGTACTGTAAATGTTGCCTCTGTTCTCATGAGTGTAATCAAATTAGCAGATGTATGTGTAATTGCCAATATATATTAATGTTCTTTTAAAAAATTTAATATTTTGAAGCTGTACTCCCCAGCCCGCAGCTGAAAAAGGTTTTTTGACTAAACCCAGTTGGGCGAACCCAGTAAATAAAAGCAAAATAAAATTAATAAATTATATCCTTGATCCACTTATTGTTTGTGACTCTTGCGCTTCTCTGCTTTGAAGGAGAGGAGTCTGTCTTGGAGCATCCTTGATGGACTTACCTATGTAATCAAGAGTCAAAGTATTGTTTTAAGACTCCAAGATTGTGACTTGCATTATCATCTTTCGTACTGCGGGTGGTTGTAAGACTTGTATAAATTCCTTTTGATCAAATCATTATCTTAACAGCACTTCGTCATGCCAGTCAATGTAAATTATTGGTTAAAAATCCCCACTTGAATTTGAACTTCTTCAGAGTCTTCATCTCATTTGCAGGTTACATGTGTTTTCTTTATCATGGTATATATCATTCAGAAAGAGGGCCACTTCCCCTAGAGATACCTATCAGGAGATAACATTTGACCCTTCCACATTTTCTAAATATGAAAATATTATCAGGATCTGGTGTTTGGCCATTGTTACAGTCCTTTGTCAGATGTTATAGCGGTCTTTATTCATTCATTTTATTTATTTTGTTTTACATTTGTTTACCGGGAAAGTCCGACTGGACACAGGTCTTTTTTCAGTGGAGGCCCAGGGAGAAAAGCTCCAAGAGTAACAGATACATACAATAGAGAAAGAAATGTAGCCAAATGAGAAGCAAATACATACAAGATAGTGGTTTCAGACAATAACTAGAGCAACAGTAATTTACATAAAAAATTGTTGCTTACATTTGGTGGCTATGTCTAAATGATTATGTACAGTTAAAGTGAAACTACCATTAGTGGGAGATCATGCTAGTAGAGTAAGAGTAATGATAATAAATTGAAAAGGAGGAATAGGTTATCCAGGGAAGCCTCTACTCTAGAAATTAATCTTTAAGACCTACTATAGAACAATGTATTTTATTACATTTAATTTTCTAAGTAACCCCATTATTTAACAGCACAGCTTTGCTGGCATAAGCATATGCCCCTTCCTTACTCATGATGCTTTCTCTTTACAGGGGCTAGTTAGATTGACATGTGTCTCACAGAAGAGGTACTTTAGTTATAATCTTGTGCCTTGGGCAGATGTTAGTGTTGGCTTAGGTCTGCCTCATACTTTTGTAAGGGACCAGATTTTATGTTTCACACCTGGTAGTGTATGATTTGTTTGGCAAGACTGTTGGCTTCCTGTTTTAATTATTTATTCATTTATTTATTTACTGCATCTGATACCTCTTTTCTGCAGACCTACATAAAACATGCAGAAATTATACATCACCAAGAATTATAACAAGCTTGTCCGAATAAAACCGGTTTTCAGTGGATGTACATAAAATGTACAAAAGTTAAATACAATACATCACCAAGTGTCACAATAATGCAAGGATCAAAAATAAGATGACATTTATAGAGTTCTTTACAGACCGAACAAAATGATAACATGACCTTTCTGCAAAGTAACAAATGTAACAAACTGGAGAGTCACATATTATGAAAGTCATGCAAAGGAACACATTGTAAAACTGTAATAGAATATATCACTTCATCTACAGTAGGCCAAGATTGTAGTTTTGATGTGTATGAGTAGTAGTATGTAGAGAAAGAGGATTTGGGAAATACGGAAAATCGATAATAGAAGAGTTTATAAGGAAAGAACAGAGAGAGAAAAAGGATAAGCAGGTACTGGTAGTGGATAGCAGTAAAGGCATTAGACATTATAATTCACTACTATAAATCTAAGGAGACAAGAAAATGAAGTGTAGAAAAATTAAAGGGAGATGGTTGAGTTTAGCCTGGAAGGTCTGTTCAGTGGCATACGCGAGAATCAAGTAGGTAGAGTTTTAGCCATTACTTAAAATATGAAGAATTGTTGATTTGGCAAAGAGCATTTGGGATAGAGTTTAACATTTTGGTGACATAACTAGCACAAAGTGTGTCCCTGTGGAATTGAGTGGAATTAATGCATATGTGAGGTGTTTGTTACTGGATTTTTTAGGTGTGAGTGAGAGTGACATTGAGGGAGAGGAGGGATGTTAGGGGCATTTGTTGGGATGATAGAGAATTTTAAATGCTCTCTTCAGTTGACTGTATTTTATAAGATTAGGAAATTTGAGCCAGTTTATGTTTTTGATGGCAGTCGAGTGGTGGGTTCTATTGGTAGTAAATTTTGCTATTTTGTTTTAAGACTGTTCAAGTTTTGGGAAACGTTTGGATGAGAGATGGTAACGATTGCAGAGGAATAGGTGAGACTGAGTAGCAAGTAGTTGCTGTAGCTTTCTTCTGTGACCAGATAGGAAGTACTTTGCTCTACAGAGTAATTCCTATTTTTGATGAGTTCTTTTGACTACATGATGGATATGTAGGACACATTTTAGCTGATCATCACTAATGATGCCGAGTAACTTGTTGTGGGAGACTATTTCAGTAGTAGTGCCACTGGAGGATTATTTGGCGAAAGTGTTTGCAGTGTTGGGTGTAGACTTTGAAGAAAATAGCATGCACTTTTTCTTTGGATTACGAGCAAAGTTAGAATTGTACAGCCATGTTTGTGATTTGGTCTCCGTGAAATGGGTTTTAGGTGAAGTGACACGTATCCATAAATGTGTATGTGTATATATATATATATATATATATATATATATATATATATATATATATATATGTGTGTGTGTAATTTTTTTTTTTTTTTTCCTGGGAAGCCTACTCCAGTGCCCTATTAAACTCAATAAATAGGGATAAGTAATGCAAGTCCCAGAGGTAAGTAGATAGGAGCTGGGGTAGCTTAAGAGTGTGATCTGATTCTTTACCATCCATCTCTACCTGTTGGTATGTCATATCTGATGCTGGCACCTGCAGACTCTGCAGTACTGGAGCTCCACCTCCTCTCCCCGTAATACTCCACTCTAACAGACTTTCCTCAGATTTCATTTGCCACCATTGTCATCAGATCATGGTCTTGAGAGCTCCTTATAAGTGGTTTGTTCTCATTTTTTCTCCTATTGCCGCTTTCTTTATATTTAAATCTTTTTCTATTGTGAATGATATTATAGTTTTGTGTGGTTGTGGATGCTTTGTGGTTCTTGCTGTTACTGCTTCTCCTGAGGTTACAGTAGACAGAGCTTCAGGGTTTAAAAAAATAGTGTTTGGGCACAACTTGCCTCCCAAGACACTTGAGTGTGTTTACTGTTTGTTTGCAGTGCAGCTAGATGAAAAGAGGGAAATCCTTTCATGGTGTGAAGCCCAAGGAAAAGGAGAAGCACAAATATTCCTCTGCTATTGAGAGCTAGCCAGATCGAAAGATTCACTGATCCTTGGCTCCTCTGGCTTTTTCTCAAGTTGGGCCTTCATTGCCTCCATGGCTCTGATCCAGTGGGTATTTCAGTTCCAGACTCAGAATTTTCTAACTCCCCTACCCTCCGTATTCTTAGTCACTTTCTGTCCGAAGCCCCTTCTTTCATGGCCAGGGTTCACTCCTTTTTCCTTTCCATTACCCCTGATGAGTTATCTGTGGAATTATCCCCATTCCCTTTCCAAGATCTGAGCCTCTCCTTTCAGGATCTGACCTCTGGATGCATCCATGAAGAAAGTGTCAAAGCCAGCTTCCACTCTTTCTTTCAGATATGCAGCGTTAGTTGTAAAGCCTTAAATCCTCTGATTTGAAGTATCTGATATGTTTTTCTTTAGACACTGATGGACCTAGGGATCATTCCTGCTACTTTGGCCCTGAGGCCTGAGTCTGTGGCACCTTCTGCTCTAGGCCTGTTTGTTCTTGCTCGGTCCCATTGGTGCTGGTGTTCACAAATCCAACTGCCCTATCCTGTGCTGTTGCCGACATTGTGGCCACTTCAGGCACTGCCACCATCCTTTATGTTCATCTTTGTCCTTGTTGGGGCCAAGTGCATCTTGAAGCTGAGTTGTTGGGGCCAGATGCATCTGTTGGTGCTTCAGAGTTGTTGCTGTCCCTGGGTGTTTTGGCTTTAGATGGCTGTGCTCCGATTTCTGTCCGAGCTGACCAGGTCGATGACGGACACCGGGCTCTCACTTGAGTCCTATGATCCAAAGGGAATCTGTTCTGTCTGCATAGCCTCTGTGTCAACTTTTGACGACGTGGAGAATTCTCTTCCCCTCCAAGAAGAGTGCATCAGCAGCCAAGTCAGATCTGTCATGATTTCTTTCTCCTCCTGCATCTTTAGCTACTCATCATGCTGTGGAACAGTCCATGCCCATAGACCTCAATGCCACCCTGGTCTTTGGGCCCCTGCATCTTCTGTATTCCTTCTCTACACTCACCAGGGAGGGCCATATGAAGAGTAAATATAAGAGGAAATGTGGACTTGCCACAGGAATCCTTCACTGAGGATACTGATCTTAAAAGGGTCCTCCATGTTCTCCTATGAAGTCATGTCTTTTGGCACCATACTTGAGTTGTTGAAGCAGCACGAGATATGGGCCACTAAAGCCCCTTCCGCTGAGGAATCGTGTTTCTTGAAGCTTTTGGTGTGGGTTCATGCACATCATCGTTGGTCCCCCCCTTCAGATGCCCTAGTAGACTTGGTATCCTGGAGAGCCTGTAGAGAACCTGACATGGTGAAGTCGATTCCATGGAAACTCAGTAAGGTTCTGGTTCTGACCAAGGATAAGCCCCTTTGCAGTAAAGGGTCTGGCAGTGAATACTTTTGCTGCTGCTGTCCCTATAAAGCATTTGTCTGAGAATTCCATAATCTGTCTGCCCAACCACGAGTGTAAGACCTTGGACCATCTGGGAAATCGCACTTATGATTCAGCTATATTCACCCTTTGCTTTGCTGAATTATTCAGCCCATTTGGCAAGGCTTCAGAAGGGTGTCATCTCAGAAATGTCAAAGGTGGTGAAGACACAAGATCCTCTGGATTTTCGACTGTGGAGGCTCAACTGTGGGCAGTGCGGTCGATTTCCAACATATTCATGAGGCTGCTGTCTAATGTAGACATTACTACAGCCTGAATAACAAGTACTGAAATTACCATGTGCCATCATGTCTAGATGCACTCATGCAATTTTGCAGACTGTTTCAAGATGTCCTTCATAAACACTGCTTTTGATGAGTCCTCTGTTTTTGGCCCCAAGTTCAGAGACCCTGAACAGGAATGAACAAGATGGAAAGATGCTGTCTGGTATCAAGGTTCACTTTTCCACTCTTTCAGAGGCTTTTCTTCAGAACCAGAGGAGAGGGAAGCATCTCTTTTGTAAATTACAACAGTTTTCCCAGGATGCCCCTGCTGACAGTTTTCCATGGGGGGGGGGGGGCTGATCTCTGGTGGTGTCCACTGAAGTTGAGTAGAAGTGGCCCACAGAACCAGAGCTTCCATGGTCGTTTCTCACAGAAGCAGTCCCAGTGCCCTTGAAGAGTTGCCTGACAGCTGCACTCTGGAGGCAGTTTGGGGTGTGCTTTAACTCTCCCTCCACAAGCTTGGGAGGTAGCCAAGTTGGACACTAAGCTGTGAGCATTTGAATCCAGAGGTTATACCATCCCCTTTTTATTCACTCCAAAGAATATCTCTGAGCTCCTTCCCAACGTATCACTCCCATCAGCAAGGGCATATAGCAGTGGAAATAAACTGCTTCTCAAACAAGTCATCGAAGAAATACTTCCAGACCAAGGAGGATCTGGGGTTTATAAGGACCTCAGATCCATGCTGTATCTCAGGAAATTGAACCAGTATGTCAAGCAGACCAAGTTCCAAATGGTCATGGTGCAGTCCTTTCTACCTCAACTCGATGTGTTAGGGAGACCTCAGGGATGCCTACTATCAATAAAGATAGTGAGGCATTCCAGGAGGTTCCTGTGCTTTCAGGTGGGATCTAACCATTACAGGCTTTGAGCGCTGCTCTTCGACCTCACCATAGCTGCTTGGGTGTTCACCAGTTGTATGGCAGTGGTTGCAGCCTGGCTCAGGCTGCAGGTATAGCAGATCTTTATGTACTTGAACAGTTGTCTCCTGATGGTTCCCATGAAGGCATCCCTACTCAAAGCCAGAGAGTCCTTGCTCCACCTGTGTTTATAATTTTGACATAACTGTGATCTACAGCAAGTCCAGTTTGGATCCTGCTGAGGTACTGAAATGTATCAGTTTCCATTGGGATACGATCAGCTAAATTGAAAAAACCTGTCTCAAGGTTGAATTCACTTCATGCTCAAGCTTCTCAGGTTGTTCTCTCTTATGGTCCTTCAACAATTGCACGTCTCCTCAGACATATGGCTGTTTTTATTTGTCTAGTACTAGGGCAAGTTCAGTGGTTCTATCCCATTCATCCCATGAAGTTTCCCATCTGCCTGACTAGCATTTGTCACTGCCACATTGGGTAGTATTTGGAATAATCTCTGGTTGAAGCTAGTCATCCTTTTCTTCCCCACCCTCAGTCCATGGTAACAACTGATGCTTCCTTTCTAAAGTGAGGAGGGGGCACCTCAGAAGGAAGCAGGTCCAAGGCTTCTGGTCTCAGTCTGAGGCCAACCTTCATTTCAGTGTCCTGGAGATGATGATGGTAGTCTTAGCATTGCAAGCCTTTCAGGACATCTTCCCCAAGGGTGTGATTACAGTCCAGCCTGACAACACAGCAGTAGTATGGTATATAACCAAACAAGAAACCTGCTTTTGTCTACTGTTTGAAAAGGCCACAAGGGTTTTGGTAATGGGAGATGTCCTCTCAAGAGTTTCTAATTGCACTGCACATCCTGGGGAAATCCAGTTTACAGACAGTCTGAGTATATCCTCCTGCCTAATTAGTGATCTCCAAATGCAGAGATAGCTGTGTGAATTTTCAGCCACTGGAATAGTCCCTGCTGCAGTTTTCCTTTTCCAGCACCTTGTCCTGCAGTTTCTTCTCCCCCTGTTCCCACTGGAGGGACAAGAGATGCCTTCTGCATGCTTGGCCCCCTGGGTCTCCTTTATGCATATTCTGTGACCCTGTTAATAACAAAGTTTCTTCAAAATGCAGCCCATTGCAGAGTGACTGATCTTCATTACCTCATTTTGGCCAAGACAAGTTTAGATGTTAAGTTGTCCCATCTCACCTTCGTTCTTGTTGTTTGGGTTCAGAGCCGATCCTCTGCTCCGATTCGGCCTACTTCTATAGTTCGAGAGCTATTTACTGGCTCGAGGCTAACCCTTATCCCAGATTGCCCAGCGTCAGCTACCCCAATCTCGTTTGCCGCTGCAGCTGCGAGGTTGCTTCGTTACTGGCTCAGGCTTTGTATAGTTTTTTCTATGATTATAATAGTTTATTCTTAAAAATGTGTCAAGTTTTTGTCTAGATATAGTTCTTAATCCCTTATCGCCTTTCTTGTGCGTGTTGTAGCTTTGTTGGCCGTTGCTCCATATCTCGCAGGCCTTCTGTTTCCCCTGAACTTGTTTAAATTAGAGAGTTCTCCCTCCCCACCCCCTTAGGGTGGCCTAATGGTTAAGGTGTTTGCCTTACAAACAGAAGGTGCAGGGTTTGAGTGTGACAAGGGATAATTGGCTAGGCTTAAAATGGCTCGCAAGGGCAATTAGCTTAGTACTAATCTATGAGCCCCACCCCCTTAGGACAGCCATTTAAATTAGAGGCTCTCCTTTCTGTTCCTTAAATGTAAAAAAAAAAAAAAAAAAAAATGTTTTTTTTAGTATAGTAGTGAAACATGTCTAAAGAGGCCAAAGTTTCTGGCTTCAAAAAGTGCGACTCATGCTATCAGAAAATGTCTCTGACAGATGGGCACACTAGCTGTGCTTATTGTTTTAGGGGCTGTGTACCTGCAGGACTCCTGCTCTGTCATGCATTTAGTCCAAGGGACCTGCAGGAGTGCAAAAACAAATGAATCCTTCGAGGATTATTGAAACCACAGGATTCCCCGGCTAAAGGTTCTCAGCCAGTGAAATCCTCCAAGTCTGTCAAGCCGTCGGCTCCATCCTCGGAACCGACTCCTGGGCTTGAAGAACCAAGTTTGTCGGTGACGACTAGCATCGACGAGTCATCTCCTCCCTTGGCTCCAACTGCCACCTCGCAGCCACAAGCGAGCAAGGTCTCCTTCATTGGAGCCGATCCACTCGGTGCCACAGTCACCCTTATTAGGAAGTGAATGCAGTCATCGCTCTTCATCCCACTCCTCCCGATCCTCCAGGTCATCAGATCAAGACATGGAGAGAGTAGTCAGCAGGTTGCTTAAATCACAGGCCTTTACGAAATTACTTTCCAGCCCACCTCAAGCAGGTTGCGGCTCCATCCGCCTACATCTCCATACTTCCTCCGACTACACTTAGTTTGGAGCCGGAGACCATGGATGCGCTGATAATAGAACCAACTGCACTGACCACCTCCTCTTCAGTTCCGTCTGCTCCGATCACCTCGATTGTTCCATCCATCGAGGGATCTGGGCGTTGAAGCTCTCTCATCGGCTCCGAGGGGGGAAGTGGCATCGGTCCCTTGTCCGACCCCGCTCTCCCTCTCGGAGCTTCGGCGCAGGTGAGCTCGGCTCCCACATTGGCCTCGGAGCCGACCCCTCAACACGGAGAAGGACTCCCGTCTTTTCGGAGCCGGAGCTTTCTTTGCCTTGGGATCGTGAAGCCTTTGAGGTCATGCGGAGTGTGCTGTCCCCTGAAGCAGCCCTACTGTCAGCCCCATCAGCTCCTTCTCTTGTGGTTCCTGTGCCAACCTCTTGTCCTCCTCCAGCCCAGAAGCATAGGGAAGCTATGCCCCAGGACACCCCATTGGGTGACCCCTCTTCTTCCGAGGCCTCCCTTGATCACTCAGAGGAGCTTCCTCGGAAGAAATGCAAGAGGAAGCACCTAGACTCCCCTGAGTCTGTCACCTCAGATATAGACCTGGATGAATTGGAAGGGTCCCCCTCTGAAGAGGTTTCCTTTTCGGACATCCTTGAAATGCTTAGGCAGAGGGGTGGCTGGTCTTCCCTAGCCCCTACCGAGGACGCGTCTGTATACCTGGAGGCATTCGGTTCCCGACCCTCCACCTCCTGGGTGTCTCCACCTTTCGATCCACTCATGTCTCTAGTGGCTCAAAAGGCTTGGTCAGCTCCGGATTCTGTGGACCCTACTCCGAGGAAACCGAATAAGTTCATAACAGCCCCCCAGGACAAACAATTTCTCTCTAAAGGTGTGCCAGTTGATGCCATGGTGGTAGGAGCAGCCACCAAGAAAGAGTTGGCAGAAACTTCTTCATCTGTCCATCCACCAAACAGAGTCTAGAACGATGGACAGATATGGGAAGCGAATGTTTTCCTCCGACCTTCTCAATGAGGTTCCTGAATTATCTCTCTCATTTTACATGACTTCATAGAGATCTCTAAAAGAGCTTGGAGATACCCTACAAGATCCTACAGCTGAGGGAGCATCAGCCAAAATAGCTTCCCAGCTTGCGACTCGTAATTCTATAGTCAACTCCTCCATGAAGCTGATTTCCTATGCAGCCGATGGAGCGAACAGTGCTGCAGGTACAGGAGTGGCTCTCAGGAAACATGCTTGGCTGCGGCTGTGTCAATTTGCGGAACCCTTTTGGGTGTCCATCACAAATACTCTCTTTGATGGCTTCTCATTTTTTGGGCCTCAGGTGAAAGATACGCTTAACAGGTGTGAGCAGGAAGGCAAGACTCTCTCTGTCGTGGGAGTCCATTTTTCCACTCCTAACGGACCTTATCCCGAAGGTCAAAAGGATGGAAAGATGTGGTTTCGGAAGTCCCAGGGACCCTTTCCTGACACACATGGTGATTTGTCCCCCAGGGGCAGAGGGGGAAACAACAACAATGGCAGACACCGCCCTCGTGGCAGAGGGGGACTGCAAAATCAGGGTGACAGACTTTCTCTGCCGTATCCTTCCAGCATCCCTGACGGGTTGCCCGATTGCTCACCTCTGGAGGCAGTCGGGGGAGACTTTCCCTGTACCCAGAAGCCTGGCAAAATATAACAAGAGACAAATGGGTACTATCTATCATATCTGGAGGTTACAAAATCCTCTTTCATCAACCCCCTCTAAAGTCAAAGTCCATCCCAGATGTCCCACCCAATCTAAGGGATCAAGCAGTTATACAAGTTTCAAAACTGCTAGAAAAAAAAGCCATTCAGGAAGTCCCCGCAGACCAACTAGGATCCAGAATTTACTCAAGATTCTTTTTAGTACCAAAAAAGACAAGGGTCTGGAGACCAATACTGGATCTCGGCAGATTGAACAAATCAGTACAAAAAGAAAAGTTCCGGATGGTAACACTGCAGTCCATTCTCCCCTTTCTGGGTCAGGACAGCTGGATGTGCTCCATAGATCTTCAGGATGCGTACTACCATATCAAAATGGAGAGATGCTCCAGGAGATTTCTTCACTTCCGGGTAGGGGCCAGTAATTATCAGTTCAGAGCTCTGCCTTTGGTCTCACCACAGCCCCCAGGGTACTCACCAAATGTATGGCAGTAGTCAAGGCTCACCTGAGACGTCAAGGATTCCAGGTGTTTCCCTATCTAGATGACTGGCTCCTAACTGGTACCACCAGGCATCAACTCGTAGAGGCATGGGATTATACAATATCAACCTGCACCCAATTAGGCTTTACAATAAATTTCGAAAAATCTGCCTTGTTGCCCTGTCAATCTGTTACATATATAGGAGCAGAATTAAACACAAAACACATTTGCAAGGTTACCTCAGGAAAGAGTTTTCTCTGTTCGCCACCAAGTGTAATTTCTAATGTAGAGCAGAAAGGTCCAAGTCAGACATGTCCTGCAAGTTCTAGGCTCCATGGCAGCTGCCATTCTTCTTGTGCCATTAGCACGTTACCACATGAGAGTCCTTCAGTGGCTTCTCTTCATGCAGTGGTCCTTTCAGGAACTACCCATGTCTCACATGATCCTGATTACAGAAACATGCAAAAGACACCTCTCTTGGTGGATGGTCTCCGCACTGGTGACTCAGGGGTAGACCTTTCATTCAACCCCCTCCGGTAGCCACAGTGACCACAGACGCCTCCCTGATAGGGTGGGGGGGCATTATCTAGGCAGGACAGTCCAAGGCATGTGGCAACCTCACGAGTACTATCTGCATATCAATGTCCTAGAGATGAGAGCAGTGCTGCTAGCATTGCAAGCTCTTCAAGACTCTCTTACTTCCGGGACTATTGCGATCCAAGCAGACACCATGTCAGTTGTGTGGTACATTAACAAGCAGGGCAGGACCAGGTCCTACCCCTTGTGTTGAGAAGCCCTCAGGCTATGGGCGATTTCCTCCCAACATTTTCTGAGAGCAACGCACATCCCTGGGAAATCCAACATAATAGCGGACAGGCTCAGCAGGGCTATCCTCATGCCTCATGAGTGGTCTCTGAAACAGGAAGTTGCGGACCTTATCTTCCGCAAATGGGGACAGCCTTGCTGCGATCTATTTGACTCCCCCCCAACAACAAATGCATCAGCTACTTCTCCCTGCTTTCTCCTCCAGGTCAAACTCCCAGAGACGCTGTAGTCCACGATTGGCCTCAGGGACTCCTTAATACATTTCCCCCTTTTCCCCTATTTCCAAGACTCGTACAGAAAGCAAAATCTTTGGGTTGCAAAATGATCCTCATTGCCCCCTATTGACCTCGACAGATATGGTTTTCGTTCCTGCATCTTCACCTTCTAGACCAGCCTTGGGTTCTGGACCCAGTGCCAGATCTGTTGATTCATCAATCAGGCGGGTTACACCAATCTCTTCAGACTCTCAAGCTCACAGCTTGGTTTCTCCACTTCCTACTTTAGCCAGGCTTCCAAGCATCTCCCCAGCAGTTTGTGATGATATTGTACCCTCCCATAAGTCAGCTACGAGAAAGACTTATGCTAGCAAATGGAAAAAATTTTCTTACTGGGCAGAATCTAGAAACTTAGACCCCGTTTCAGCCCAGATCCATCAAATTCTAAAATTTCTAGCAGAGCTTTTTCAGTCGTGTGGCTCCTGCACTGTACAACTGGCAGCCATATCTAATTTTCATATTGGAATTCTTAATTCTAGCATAATGTCTCATAAGCTCTGCAAAGCCTTCATGAGAGGAACAGCTCTTCTTAGACCCCCAGTGAGGGATCCACCTCCTCCTTGGGATCTCAATTTAGTTTTGACGACTTTGATTCTGCCTCCATTTGAACCAGCAGCTTCATGTCCCTTAAAATTTCTTTCTTGGAAAACATTTTTTTCTGGTTGCTATTACCTCAGTTAGACGTGTTTCAGAACTCCAAGCACTCTGTGTTTGTCCTCCATATATGATGTTTCACAAAGATAGTTTCTCTGAGAACCAACCCATCCTTCATACCAAAAGTCTGTTCAGAAAACAATTTAAATCAATCCCTCGATCTCCCCGTCTTCTTTCCCAGTTATAGCAGTAAGGCAGAATACGGTCTTCACCAACTGGATGTGCACAGGCAATTAAATTTTTACCTCCCTAGGACCAAAGAGCTAACAAAGTCAGACCAATTATTTCTCTCCTATGCTCACAATAAGCAAGGCCTTCCAGTTTCTAAGGTGACCTTATCCAAATGGTTATCTGACACCATTGCCTTTATCAGTTAAGGCATAAACATCTACAAGCAAAACCGAAAGGTCATTCTACTAGAACATTAGCCACGTCTGTAGCCTTTCAGTCTAAATTGCCCATAGACTCACTTTGTGCAGCTGCCACTTGGGTAAACTCTCATACCTTTATCTCTCATTACAAAGTGGATGTGGTCTCCCGGAGCAGGGCTTCCTTTGGTTCCACTGTTCTGAAGAGTCTGTTCCAATGAGCCACCCGGGGTCTTTAGGTGCTAGGGACGCTGTCCCAAACAGCAAGAACGAAGGCGAGATGGGACAACTTAACATAAAGAAGTTATGTACCTACCATAAAGTTCTATGTTAGTTGTCCTTCATCTCGCCTTCCTTCCCCTTTCCTGGAGGATTGAAAGGAGTTCACTAAGGTTTCAATGGCTGATTTCCTTTTTCTTGGTTCACATGCCAGGTAATTTTATGACAGTTTACTCTGATCTGTTATTTTGGTAAATCAGTTTTAGGTTACTGGTTACTTTACTTGTCTAGTGTGCGCTATCACAAATGAGATCTGGGTAGCTGACGCTGGGCATTCTGGAATAAAGGTTAGCCTCGAGCCAGTAAATAGCTCTCAAGCTATAGAAGTAGGCCGAGTCAGAGCCAAGGATCTGCTCCGAACCCAAACAGCAAGAAGGAAGGCGAGGTGAAGGACAACTAACATGGAACGTTATGGTAGATACATAACTTCTTTTTCCTATTCCTGTGACCTCATCTGCTTCACCCACCTTTGGGTGCTGGACCCCCCCCTCCTCTACTGGGTCTGATGGCTCATCCCTCGGGTGTACCTCACCTGAAACCTTCACTTCCTCAAATTAGCCACTTGATTCCTTGAATTCCAGTGATGGGCAGGGATCCCAAGCTCTGATAGGTTATTCATATTCCCTTCTTCCCCAAAACCTTCCACTAGAAAAGTGTATGTGAGCAAATAGATGTGGTTTACTCTCTGGGATTTTTCCCAGGGTCTTCATCACTTTCTTTGCCTTTTTTACTTAGGGTACTATTGATGACATTGTGCTGCTGCTATCTGGTCTGATAGTCGTACCTTTGTGACTCATTACAAATTGGACATTCACTGTAGATTTAGATCCTCCTTTGCTCCATCATTTTGTGGAATGTTCTTATCTAGGGTCACCTTGTTTTTGCTGGGAGTTCTTTACCACAGGTTGAGATGGGCAGAAAAGACAACATCAGATACTAAAGTTATGTACATACCATAACAATAAATCTGTGTAGTCTTCTTTCGTACTTCTCAACCATCCCTCCCTCCCTGTGCCCTCTCCGGATTGTCACTGCTGATTCTTCCTCCTGGCTGACTGTGCTGAGCAGCCCTGTTTTTTTCTCTCTTCTTTTCCATACTTCTGGGTAAAATCCTTTTTCTTTTCCTGGGTTTTAAGGGTAATGATAGGGTAAACTTGATCTGAGAAAAGTCAATGTAGGGCGTTACATGGGGAGAGGACGCGGAGCTCCAGACTAAATATTCTGAAGGTGCCAGCATCTACTCTGAGTCTAATCCATACTTACCCATAGGTTGAGAGAGGTGAAAGAAGACAACATGGATTTATCAGTATTTTAAGTACATAACTTTCATTTATCACTGTTATGGTTGTTTTAACAAGAAGACTACTATGTTGTCTATGTATGCAGGAATTAAGAAAAGCCCTGGTAGAATCCTATTATGCTGCATTTGAGTCTACATAGGTTCATAGGTTCATAGGTTTATACTAGGCTATCTGCCCTAAGGCATTTATAAGCCTAGCCCAAATTATTGTGGCTTACGCCACCCCTTATATGAAAAAATACTGTGCCCATTAGTTTGTTGTGCCTCTGTCCAGCAGTGACCCAGAGATGATTCCCGGGGTAAACCTACGATCTCCCATCCACAGGTCTAGATTTCTCTTGAACAGAGTCAGCGAGGTGCTCTGCCTCACATGGACTGGGATTTTATTCCACAGCATAGGGAGTCTCTGAGTGATAAATCTATCCCTCCAGCATGTCCTATTTATATCCGTTAAGGTTTAAGTCGCTTGCTCTAGTGGTTTTGGTGGATTTGGATTTTTGAGGTGGAGCATGTCCATTAATTCCGGGTTGGACATGGCCTTGTATGTCAGGCACATGTCACCTCTGAGCAGACGGTATGCGACTGAATAGAGCTGGAGTTTCTTCAATCTGGCAGCATATGACAGATTTTGGAGTCCCTTTATCCTTTTGGTGAGGAACTTTTGGGGTCTCTCCAATTGCTGCAGATGTCGGGTGAGATACATCCCGAATGGGGCATTGTACTCGATCATTGGTCTGATAAGTGAAGAGTACAGGGAACAATGACCTCACTAGATCTGGATGTGAATCCTTCATGATCAGGTGGGCAATGTAGAAGGTCTTTCTAACCACTTTAGCAATGTGAGTGTCAAAGAAAGGCCACTGTCAACCTGGGTCCCCAGGTCCCTGATAACCTCTTCTGTGCTTAGTGGATTGCCACCTATATGGTAGCTTGGGGTTACCTTGTTTTTCCCAAGGGTATGACTATACATTTTTGGCGTTTAACTTCAGGCCATGGCTCTGGCACCAGCTATCTGTTTCCGTGAGTCCCTTCTGAAGGATATCCGTGTCCGATGCACTTTCCACTATGGCGCCCAGTTTGCAGTCATCTGCAAACTTTGTCAGCCAAAGTCCTCCCATGTTGGCCTGTACTTCTGAGAAGTAGATGCCAAACAATAGGGGCCAAGGACCGAGCCCTGTGGGACACCACTTGTGACCGCTTGGAGTCTGACACAGCGCCAGCAACTCTAACCCTGTGGGTTCTGTCCTTAAGCCAGTTTGCAACCCATCTTGTGACATATGGGTTTACATTTAAGCTGGTAAGTTTTTCTACAATACCCGAGTGGGGTATTGTGTCGAAAGCCTTGCAAGGTCAAGGTAGGCTGTATGGACTGCCTTTCCTCATCAATGGCCTTGGTGACTATTTCAAGAAGTCACCAAGTTCAAAAGGCATGATCTTCCCTTGACAAAGCCAAACTGGGTCGGGTCCAATGTCTGCAAGTCCCTATATCTTTGTTTATGAGCTCCATTATGATCCTCTCCATAGCTTTGCAGACTAGACTTGTTAAGCTTATGGGCGGTAATTACCAGGGTCCGTAGAGGCGCAACCTTTGTGGAGTGGGACCACAGTTGCCGCACGCCACTCCTTGGGCACGTATCCTGTGGTAAGGCTGAGATTAAACAGCTGCCTTATGTGCGGGTTTAATTCCTCATTTAGCTCGTAGCACACAGCCGGGGACACCATCCGGTCCCATTGATGCTGTGTTTTTAGCTTTAGAGAGAGCAGCTTTCACCTGCGCATTTGAGATGTCCGGGAGGCTACACTCGGCTGGGATAGTTATCTCTCCTTTAGGGGAGAGGGGTGAAGTTTGCACTGAACCTGTCTGCCAGTATGTTGGCAATGTCTGTGGGTTCAGTGATTTTTGTATCATTTTGGACTAATTCTGAGCATATCTGTGAGTTTCCACCCAGGTTCCTAACATAGCTGAAAAAGGCCTTATGATTGTCCTTTGAATCCATGGCAATTTTTCTCTCAAAATTGGCCTTAGTTGATTTTATGAGTGCTCGTATTTTTTACTAATAATGATCAGGGTGACTTCCCTTTTATGGATTTTGTTCTATCATGTAATAGCTTTCTCCTCTTATTGTAAAGTTTGTTAATGGCTGGGGTCCACCAGACTGGACGTTTGCCCTTTGTGGAAAGAGTCTTGGTTTTATTTGGGATTGCCTGATCCATGCAGTCCTGGAGGTGTTCATAGAAGGCATTTGTAAGGGCTTCCAGCTTGCGTTGTGGTTTCCTCTGACTCAGGGGTCTTGAAGGATACCACACCAGTCTTGAGTAGTGTGAAGTTTGCTTTAGTGAAGTTCTTCACTATGGTCTTTTTGTTTGGGGTGGGGCGGATGTGGATTTCCAGTGAGATTAGTTTATGATCAGATCTCACCAATGAGGGATATACTTCCGTGTGGAGCATTTTGTCCCCATGTTTGTGACAATGAGATCTAGTATATTTTCTCCTCGGGAACAGTAACTAGCTGTTCCATGGCATTTGAATTTATGAACTCCAGGAACCGTTGGGCTAGAAAGTTAGGGCTTGAGTAATGTTCCCAGTCTATATTCGGGTAGTTGAAGTCTCCCAATATGATGGTGTTTGGAGATACATTTATACCCTCCAGTGTCTTCAGGAAGGCTGTGTGGGGTTCCTGAGTTTGAGAGGGTGGCCTGTAGCATGCTACAATTTGTAGAGCAGTTTTGCCTATGGTTAGTTGCACCTGGATGGTTTCCGGCTTCATGCGTTGCCACCAACCTGGAGGTGTGAGTATCCTTTATGAATATGGATACACCCTCCTTTTGTGGAGTGGTCCGGGTTTTGGGGCCGAACGCGTGATATGAGGTAAAACCTAATAGTGCCGGGTGCTCTCAGGAGCCTTGAACCAGGTTTCAGTTACAGCACAGACATCGATGTTCTCCATACTGAGAAGGGCCTCGAAAGTGCATTTTGAGATTTAGACTTCTGGCATTGAGCAGCATTACCCTCAATTTCTTCCCATTTTTGTTTTCTAGGGTGGTAGGTTTAGAATTTGAGCCTTGCCTAAAAAGGCACTATGGGGTGGCAAGAGCCTTAGCCAATATCCGAATCCCAGGGGTGACAGGTGCAAGCCGTCCCTTGCGAAACAGCGTGGCTTGTCAAGCATGTCATCCCAGGCAGACAGACACTGGATCCCCTTTGAATGACACCAGACATTAAGCCAATTGTTAAAGCTGATCATCTTGTCTCTATATTGTGGCATCATTCTTGGTGAAGGAAGGATACTGCTCAGGGTTAGGGTCATACCTGCCTGGGCTACATAATCAGAGAGCTCCTCTATGTCTCTTTTCATGTAGTCCAGGGAGGTACGTCTCAGGTCGTTCACACCAGCATGGACAATGACTGTGTCATATTTGTACTTGCCGTGGAGTGACCCGAGTGCTTGTGTTATGTGGCGGATTCTAGCGCCCGATAGGCAGCTTACTGTGACCCTCTCCTTGTTCAGCCTGGTGAGTGGGACGTCAGTGTGTCTGACTATGGAGTCACCTATGACAAGTATGTTTGGTGTTGTATTTGGCCTTAAGGGCTGTGACTGCTTTGCACACTGCTTTTGTGGTTTATGTGTTGCTTGTGGGGTGTCTTGAGGTAGCAGTTGTTTGGGTGTCTGCTTTGGAGGCCTCTGCTGTTTAGGTAAATTTTTACTCAGAGCCTCCGAGTATGTCTTTGTGTGTTTATGTGTTTGATTCAGTGGAGTGGTAGCATTATGTGAGGCTGGTTTTGTGGTGTGTGTAGTTGCCTTCTCCTCCTGTCTGGTCTTGCCAGTCCTGAGTTGAGAGAGCTCAGCCTCCAGTTTGGCTAAATAGCTGCATCTCTCGCAAGTATTTGTGTTATGTGGGAGGAGGAGAGGGTTGTCTGTGTACATGAGGCAGTTATAACATTGCCTCAAGATTCCCAGATTCACCAGCTGGACCGGAGAGCAGTACACTAATGCTGCATATATGCTTCAGTGTTAAGCTTTTAGGTTTTTTCTGAATTCCTCCATTCATCCAGATAACCCTGATGCAATGTATGTTCGATATATATATATTCTGAATAATCAGGTTTTGACATAGCCTGTTCTGCATGTTGCAGTTAGTGCTGAGGTTTACCGTAATGTTACGAAAACACCAGAATATTGATGACCAGAGTCCTTAGACAAACATACAAAAACTCCATAAGAAAGAAAAGTGAAAAAATGTTAAATACTGGAACTCCATACCACTGAAGATATAAGAGCAAGTAATAGCATGAGTCCTGCAGGTGAGCAAGTCTGAGGGATTGATATTGTGAGTTTCACCATTTTAGTGTTTCAGTATGTTTGTCTCAGGATTTTGTTGGCAGTATTCTGATGATGTGAAGTTGTTCAGTCTCGACGTTCATTCTTTACTAATGGGTTTGGAGCCAATCCCTCAGCTCTGATACAGCCAATTGCAAAGCTCAAGGTCTTCAAATAGCTCGAGGTCAAGTCCCTATCCCATGATACACCTGGAATTACCTCAGATCTAGTTTGCCGCTGCAACAGATTGGAGGTTCTGATTTAGCTCAGGCCAGTTAAGCTGTTTTTTCATTATTATCTTATTCAACATTTTTGCTATTTAGTATAGTAAAGTTAGGATTGTTGATAAAGCTCTTGTAGCTTTTCAGTGTGTTTTCCCTTCCCATCTGCTGTTCTTTATAAATTTCTAGTTAGCCTCTTTTAGGCCTGGTTTAGTAGTTTTCTGTACTTGGTGTGGTCTGTCTAGCCTTCTGCTTTTTATAAATAAGGCTTAGTACAGTAAACCTTAAATAATTCAATAAGGTTATTGTTTATTTTTCAGCTTGCAGTGTGTTATTCAGTGACCTTTGTCACATTTTCTCAGATAGTTATAGCTTAGATAGTTATAGTTGTTTGCTGTGTGATCTGTCTAGCCTTCTGCATTTTGAGATGAGGCTTGGTTCTTATTACTGTTGAAGTTACAGTAAATCTTGGTTTATTTTAGATAAGGTTGTTGTTTCGTAGGAGCTATCTCATTTTGTGTAGTCTTCTTGTGTGATATCACATTTATACTTGTTATATTGTGTGTGTCTGTGTGTGTCTGTGTGTGTCTGTGTGTGTCTGTGTGTGTCTGTGTGTGTCTGTGTGTGTCTGTGTGTGTCTGTGTGTCTGTCTGTGTGTCTGTCTGTATGTCTGTCTGTCTGTCTGTCTGTGTGTCTGTCTGTATGTCTGTCTGTCTGTCTGTCTGTCTGTGTGTCTGTGTGTCTGTGTATGTCTGTGTGTGTGTCTGTCTGTCTGTGTGTGTGTGTATGTCTGTGTGTGTGTGTCTGTCTGTGTGTGTGTGTGTGTCTGTGTGTGTGTCTGTGTGTGTGTGTCTGTCTGTGCGTGTGTGTCTGTGCGTGTGTGTCTGTGTGCGTGTGTGATTTAGCCAGCTTAAGGCTTGTGTGCAGATTTACTATTGTGTGATTTAGCCTGCAATTTTTCCAGGCTTCTGTGAATAATTACTGTTGATTTTTTTATTGTGGTAACAGTAATTTTTTCTGACATTAATATGGCTAACCAAGATAAGCACCCTAAGTCTGGCTTCAAAAAGTGCCCAAAGTGTGGCCAAAAGATGTCTGTTATAGACAGCCACATTAATTGTGTTTACTGTCTAGGGGCTCTGCATTTGCAAGACGGTTGTTCCATTTGTCATTCCTTCTCAAGGGTCCTCCAGGAAAGGAAGAGCAAACCTATTGATAGAGGGTTGCTTAAGCCTTCGTTCCAGGAAGCTTTGAGTGACCAGGATAGATCCAGCAAGTCCTCAGTCTTCCAAGACATCGGACTCCAAGAAATCAAAAAAGTTTTAGACTTTGGCTCCTGCCATTGGAGCCGACAGTCTTTACTTTTTGGAGCCGGTCCCCGGTCTTGGAACCGGTGTCCGAAATGCCAGAGTCCAATTCTCCAGTCGGAACCACCTTCGGTATGCTCCTCTCGATCATTTGTCAGCCTGTCTGATCTGGATGTGGATCGTGTGGTACAGAAGCTGTTATTGGCACCAGCATTAGCAAAAATGTTATCTGCTTCGACCCAAATGGCTTTGGAGCCGAAGACCATTGCACCAACTCTAACTATTCCTCATCCGAACCATGCTGGTCTTTCGGAGCCAGAGGAGGCAGACCTGATGTTGGTGGAACCCTTGGAGTCGACGCCTGCTCCATTGCCTTCGGCTCCATGTCCTCTGATGTCCTCAGTGCCGATCGAGGACTGTAGGAGCCGACACACTCTGGTCGGGTCTGGGAAGGACAGTTGGACAGACTTGTCAGTTCCGAATTAGCCTCTCGGGGTCTCTGCTCCTTCCTCAGGCTCTGGGCCCACTGTCCCAGTGCCTGGGGTGTCAACAGTTTCTTTGGATCCGTCGGCTCCCTCGCATCGGAGCAGAGGTGTTTTCGATGCCATGATGGAGAGTCATGTCTCCTAGGACATCCTCAACCTCAGGTCTGCCTTCCTCCTCCTCTAAAGTGCCTGTGTCTGCTTCTGCCTCTCATGTCCTGACCAAGCGTAGAGACCCAGAGTCTCAGGAAGCCCCATTTGGTGGCCCCTGCTCTTCCGAGATCTCATCAGAAGCTCCCACTGATGAAGTTCCCAGGAAAAGATTGTGTAAGAGGAAACACCCAGACTCCCCATAGGAGTCTCTAACATCAGATACTGACTTTGATGTGTCAGAAGGGTCCGCACGGTCCCCTCTGAGGATATCTCCTTCGCTGAGATATTTGAGATCCTTAGACAGAGGGGTGACTGGAAGTCCAAAAGCCCTACTGAGGATGAGTCATTTCTCCTGAAGGCTTTCGGGTCTCATCTTTCCACCTCTTGGGTGTCTCCGCCCTTCGATAAGCTGATGCAGTTGGTGTCTCGAAGGGCGTGGTAGTCTCCGGATACTATGAAGCCTGTCCCTACGAGGCCTAATAAATTCATTTCTGCCCCCCCCTCGACAAAACATTCTTAACAAAAGGTGTTCCAGTTGATGCTGTGGTGGTGGTGGTGGCAGCCACCAAAAAGGAAATGTCTGAGACTTCCTCGTCAATCCATCCTCCTAACAGAGACTTCAGGATTATGGATAGATATGGGAAGTGCATGTTTAGTTCAGCGACCTTTGCTCTCCGTTCGCTTAACTATTTAACCCATTTTAGTAGGTTGCAAAGTGATCTCCTTAAGGAGTTAGGAGATTCTCTTCAGGGTACAGCAGGAGCTTCTGACAAAGTTGCCACCCAGCTTGCTACCCTCAATTCTATTGTCAACTCATCCATGCGCCTTATCTCTTATGCAGCTGTTGGAACGAGTAAGGCAGCGGGTACAGGAGTTGCTCTTAGGAGACATTCCTGGATGTGCTTGTGTTCCTTCACTGAGCCTTTCAAGTCCTCCTTCATGAACACTCCCTTTAATGGCTCGTCATTTTTTGGGCCTAAAGTGAAGGATACCTTAACCAGGTGTGAACAGGATGGAAAGCCCGTCTGCCTTCTGGGGCTGTTTTTCCACCCCTACCCTACCCTACCCTAAAGGTCAAAGGGGAGGATAAATGTGGTTCCGAAAAGCCCAAGGAGCCTTTCAGGACACATGTGGTGAACCCCCCTCTGGGGGCAGAGGAGGGGGCAATAATAAAAGACGCCGCCCTCGCGGCAGAGTGGGTCCGCAACACCAGGGTGACAGAGATCACTTCTCTGGGAAGCCCTACCAGCACTCCTGAAAGGAGGCCTGACTGTCCTGCTCTGGAGACAGTCGGGGGTCACTTATCTTTGTATCCAGACGCCTGGCTCAAAATAACAAGACAGCTGGGTACAAAGTATAATATCCAGAGGATACTTGATCACATTCGCCACACCCCCTCCAGTCATAAGAAAAATCCCGGACGTTCCACCCAGTTACAGGGAACAGGCAACAATAGAGGTCCAAACGTTACTAAGAAAGTCATCCAACTAGTCCCAGCAGACCAGACAGGATCTGGAACTTACTCAAGATTCTTCTCGTTTCCAAAGAAGACAGGGGACTGGAGACCCATATTGGACCTCGCAGACTGAACCAATACATAAAGAAAGAGAAGTTTTGGATGGTCACCCTTCAGTCTATACTTCTCTTCTTAGGGAAAGACAATTGGATGTGCTCGATAGATCTCAAGGATGTGTACTACCACATAAAAATGGCCAGACCATCCAGGGATCACCTGTGCTCCCGTCTTTGAGCCAATCATTACCAGTTTTGAGCCCTGCCATTTGGTCTCACTACAGCTCACAGAGTGTTCATCAAATGCAAGGCAGTGGTCACGGCTCACCTGAGGTGTCTAGGATTCCAGGTGTTTCCGTACCTAGACAATTGACTTCTTACCGCCACCACCAGGCATCAACTCATTCAGGCCAGGGAGTCCACTCTGTCACTCCACAATCATCTGGGCATTACAATCAACTCAGAAAAATCTGCCTTGTCGCCATCGCAGCATATCGTTTTTATTGGGGCAGAGTTGGATACCACCACCACCACCACCACACTAAGGCTTCCAATAGAGTCTTTCTTCGTCAACATGTCAGCATTCTGATATCAAAAGACAAAGCACCAGCATCAGAAGTTCTGAAATTATTAGGCATGATGGCAGCAGCAATTCTAGCCATACTACTAGCTCATATGCACATGCGGATTCTACAATGGCTGTTGTTCACTCAATGGTCTTACCAAGAGCTCCCCATGTCTCTCACTATAATGATTGCAAATTCTTACTAGAAAGACCTTCGGTGGTGGTTGACCTCACTTCATGTCACGATAGGATGCCCATTTGTGCTATGCCCCTCCAGCAGCCACAGTGACCATGGACGCTTCCCTGATAGGGTGGGTAGGGGGCGTTTTCAGGGAAAGACTGCACAAGGCACATGGACCGATCAAGAGACACATCTGCATGTCAGTGTCCTGGAGATGAGAACAGTACTTTTGGCGTTGCAGTACTTTCAGGACTCTATTCCTCTGGGTACAATTGCAATTCAGACAGACAACATGTCAGTGGTCTGGTATTGGAACAAACAAGGAAGAACCAGGTCTTACCCTCTTTGTCACGAGGCTTTCAGAGTTTGGCAGTAGGCTGTTTCCACCCAGCGCTTTGTTGGCAGCACATATCCTGGGGAGATCCAACGTGAGATAAGACAAACTGAGCAGGGCAGTCTTATTGCCCCTCAAGTGGTCCCTCAAGAAAGAAATGGCAGACAGGATATTCCACAGATGGGGCCAGCCTTGCTGCGACCTTTTTACCAGTCACATGAACACGAAATGCAGAAGCTACTTTGCCCTGATTCCTCCTCCGGGAGAAGCCCCAAGGGATGCAATCTTACACGATTGGCCTCCGGGTCTCCTCTTTGCATTTCCACCAATCCCGTTGATACCCAAGGTTCTACAGAAAGCAAAAACCTTGGGAAGGACCATCATTCTAATAGCCCCTCATTGGCCTCGTTAGATTTGGTTCCCCTTCCTTCGACTTCATCCTTTGGAGGATCCTTGGATTCTGGACTCTGTTCCAGACCTTCTGACTCACCCGTCGGGGATCTTCATCCTTCTCTGCAGTCCCTGAAGCTTACAGCTTGGCTGCTCCAATTCCCATCATAGCCAGGTTCCATAACTTTTCCAATGAGACAAAAAACAATCCTTTTATCGTCTCATAAATCTTCTACTAGAAAGTTATATCTTGGCAAATGGAAATAATTTTCTATATGGGCCTCTAATAATAATAATATTGATCCTTACCAAGCCCCTGTAGCCTCCATCTTAGAGTTCTTGACTATGATTTTTAGCAAAGGAGCTGCAGCAGCAGCAGTTCAGGTTCAGTTGACTGCTATTTTTTTCATCTTGGATTTGAAGGATTGAATATCATGTCTCACAAGTTATCCAAAGCCTTTCTCAAAGGGACTTTTCGTATTAGACTACCTGTGAAATCTCCCTGTTCTCCATGGAATCTAAATTTTATGCTTTCCCGCATAATTCTTCCCCCATTTGAACCAGCTTCATCTTGTGATCTCAGTTTTTTGTCTTGGAAGACCAGCTTTCTGGTAGCTATTACTTCTGCCCACAGAGTGTCAGAGCTTCAGGCTTTATCCATCAAGCCTCCCTATTTGATATTCCATGCTGGTCTCACTTAGAACAAATCCCTCATTCTTGCCCAAAGTTTGCAGTGAAACCAATCTCAACCAAGTTATTGATTTGCCAGTCTTCTTCCCCAACCATTTTAACAATGGTATATGCTGCACTAAACTTGATGTTCACAGACCGCTCAGGATTTATTTGGATAGAACAAAAGATTTCAGAAAAACAGACCAGCTTTTGGTTTCATTTTCAGATTCCAGGAAGGGGGGAGACCAGTGGCTAAAACAACTCTGTCTAAATGGTTATCTGATTGTATCACCTTTGCCTGTTCAGCTGCCACTATGCCTTTGCAACACAAGATTAAAGCTCATTCAACCAGAGCAGTTTCTACATCATCTGCCTTTTCTGCCAGACTTCCCATTTGTGCAGCAGCCCCTTGGTTAAAACCTCATACCTTTATCACTCATTACAAAGTACAAGGCCTCCTTTGGATCCATGGTCCTGAGCAATATACTCCCGTGAGCCACCCGAGATTGATGGTGCTTGGGATGCTACCCATCTGTAAAGAATGAACGGCCAGATTGAACAACTTCACGTAAAGAAGTTATGTACTTACCATAACATTCCATGTGAGTTGTTCATCTCTCCTTCATTCTTAACATCCCTCCCTCCTACCCCCTCCTGGGCTGATAGATGACCTAGATGCTGGATCCATCCTGGTTACTCAATCCTTCTGTTCCTTTCTGTTGGGCGTAAAAGAATGACATATGGTATTGTTATATGCAGCAAACAAGGTCTGCGGTAATTCCAGGTACGTCATGGCATAGGGACTTGACCTTGAGCTATTTTAAGATCTCGAGCTTTGCAATTGGCCATATCGGACCCGAGGGATCTGCTCCAAACCCATTAGTAAAGAATGAAGGCGAGATGAACAACTCACATGGAACGTTATGGTAAGTACATAACTTCTTTTTAGTAACATGATAGTAAACCTAATTCAGATGTCAGCTGCTGCAATGGCTTTACCTTAGAAATATCCTTTTTTTTTTTTTTTTTTTTTTTTTTTTTTAAGGGTACTTTAATTCCACATCTTTGGGGATTTCATCAAACCTTTGATAGTGTGTCTTGACATTAAGGCTTTTTTCTAGGTGCTAAAAGTTGTCCCTTTATATCTTAAAGGATAATCCTGAATTTGCAGTGATCTTGTTCTTGATTAGTAGACATTTGGTTGCTGCAGTTTTTATGCTGTTTCTAACTATCCTTTCCCATCATCCCTTTTTGATGAGTTTCATTTGTATTCACATTACTGCTGTTCAGTCTGTTTCTGTGTGGATTGTACCTTCCAGTTTTCATCTTGACGATAAATAATGTACATTTAGCCTTCAAGATTCACTTCATTGCACTGTAGTCAGAGGTCTTTACTCATTGGTTTCTTTCCTTTTTTTAGCCTGTTTATACCATGGAGCCTAAACAATTCACCCTCATAGGTTCATAGAATGATACTAGGCTATTGGCCATGTTCCCACAAAGTCAGCACCTGTTTCCATGCCCAGACTACAAAGACTATGTAGAGTACAAACCTTTCTGTTCTTGAGGAATCCCAAACATATATGGATGCTCCTCATTATCAAACACCTCTAGCATGCTATGGTCATAGCCAGCTTTTTGGATGTGTTCCTTCATGAAACCAGTGAAGTAACCAGAACCTTTAAATTTCTAAAAACTCTGACCATTATCCAGCACCATCTTCATCTTTCTGATCTTCGTTAGATCATTGTTGCAGTAGCAGGGGTGTATTTTCTGTTTCCCATCCAGTCATTCAGGTTCCTCTTGGAGGGCTAGAGAGGTACTCTGTTTAACATGGAGAGGGAGTCTATTCCACATACGGGGGAGTCTCTGGGATGCAAATCTGTCCTGCCAACAAAGTTCTGTTAGTCACAGACCAGGTTTAGGCCTTGCGTGCAGGTTGCCCGAGTGGATTTTGACTTAAGGATATGCAGCTACTCCATCAAGGCTGGTTCTGAAATGGCCTTGTATGCTAGACACAGGTCACCTCTGAGCAGTCTGGGACTGAGTGGAGGGACAGGGCTTTTACCCTATTTGTATAAGACAGGTGTTTGAGACCCCGGATTTTTATGATCAGGAACCTCTGTGGTCTCTCCATCTGCTGCATGTGCTTGGCAAGATACATGCCGAAGGGGACATTGTACTCGATAATGGGTCTGATAAGGGAGGAGTACAGGGATGTTATGACCTCCTTGTTCCTGGATGAAATACCCTTACTTATGAGGTCCGCCGTGTAAAAAGCTTTCTGTACAATGGGGGCAACATGGTGGTCAAAAGACAGGTTACTATCAACCCGGGTGCCCAAATCCCTCATGACTACTTGAGTGCTTAGTACATTGTTATTAATGTGATAATTCATTTTCCCCAAAGGGGATAATGATGCATTTCTTGGCATTCGGTTTGAAGCCATGCTTCTGGCATCGGTCATTAGTTTGGTTAGGGCCCTCTTGGAGGAGGTTCACATCACTAGGGGAATTTAAGACAGTGCCCAGCTTGCAGTCCTCTGCAGACTTGGTCATCTACATACCACTGGTTTTGGCTTGCACCTCAGAAAAATTATCCCAAACAGTAGAGGCCCCAAGACCAAACCTTGGGGTACACCTCTCGTTACGGGTCTACCACTGGAGGGGTTTTCCCCTATTTTGACTGAGTGGGTTCAGTGAAATAACCAAAACTTTTAAATTTCTAAAAACTCCATGACCGTTATCCAGCAACATCTCATCTTTGCCCCTTGATCTCTTCTCACTATATTAGTTTTCTCAAGGGGATTGGGCTATTGCTTTTTTCATCTGTTATATTTTTGTTAGTTAACTTGTCATTCTTGAGTCCTCAAAGACTATGTAGAGTACAAATCCTTCTGTTCTTGAGGAATCCCAAACATATATGGATGCTCCTCACTTATCAAACACCTCTAGCATGCTATGGTCATAGCCAGCTCATGGTGCTTTTTGGATGTGTTCCTTCATGAAACCAGTGAAGTAACCAGAACCTTTAAATTTCTAAAAACTCTGACCATTATCCAGCAACATCTTCATCTTTCTGATCTTCGTTAGATCATTGTTGCAGTAGCCATAACTATATGGGGTAAATCCTGTCAGGATAGCAAATACTGGCCAGTCTAAAAAGCCTGAAGCTGCTTCCTTGAGTAGTGAACATCTGCCTTACAATGAGAATATATACTGGTATAAAAGGGATGTATAGGCATGCCAAAACTCAACGTTCTTGCTGTTTTTACCCTTATGCAGACTCTCATCAGCTCAGCTTTCATATC
This sequence comes from Protopterus annectens, assembly GCF_019279795.1. Taxonomy (NCBI): domain Eukaryota; kingdom Metazoa; phylum Chordata; order Ceratodontiformes; family Protopteridae; genus Protopterus; species Protopterus annectens. Next base: position 1,217,753,065 of record NC_056744.1, read on the forward strand.
AGTGGTTGGCTTCAGCTACAAGTTCTGGCGAATAAGTATCCCTGTGGATGAACTTTCATTTTATTTTGTGAAACCATTTTAAACTTTTGAATATGTCTGTTAGAAGGGGCTAATGTTCTTGTGATAGGCAGTTTCATTATAAGGACACCTATACCAGCTGTGTTTTTACCTAGGTGAAGCAGATGATGTGAGATCATGTCAGATATTTTTTGTAATTTACACCCAAAACTGTGAGGAGTAGGCTCAGCTCCCTTAAAAGCTTTCCTGAGAACAAACACCTCATTGATTTGGTGGAATAGACCATGTCATTAGTTCTCTATCAGTGGACTTGTCCCCTAATTAAAGAGGTAAATGATGAATCCTGGCTGTCTACTACTTTTCTGCTGTCTGAGACTGACTGCATTGAGGTGCTTATGCAGCCCTCAGAGCTTTAATCTGTACTGGTCCCCTTTGGCTTGTCCCCTCTGATGTTCTTCGTGTTTCACTGTTGCAGTCCTCACATTTGGGTTATCTGCTTGCAGTAGCCCTCATTTGGCCTGATTATCAAAGTCTTGGGTCCTGCATAGGTTGCTGTCTCATCTTCCATGATGCCAGGGGTATAAAACATGCAGCTGATGTCATTATATCAGTCTTTCTTGCCATGCGGTGCCTGAAGCAGAAGCAGCTCGCAAGTGCCGGTCGGCTGACTCCTGAAAGTTTCGTTTTTGAGTTTCAGAACCAAAGTCTTCAACTAAAGTGAAGTACCCCGTTGGGGAAACTTTTTTTTGCTCTAATCTGATGTCAGTAAAAGTCAATAATTGTATTTCTTGTAGAAAGCAAATACCTCATAAAGAATTTCATTCATACTGTATTCCTTGCCTAGGCCCTGACCATGACATACCTCGCTGTCAGTTTTGTGCCTTATTTAATCAACGAACTATTCGTCATCTGTATATTTATGCTTCTAAATATTTTGGTACTCGATTCAATTACCCAGATATGGCTTTGGTAAGCCAACCGAATACCGACATTCTGAAAAAATGCAAAGATAAAGACAGACAGGCCGCCTAGGTCCAAAGCTGCCAACGACGCTTCTCCTAAGCTAGTCGCCAGTTCGCTGGTACTCAGGTGCTTTTACAGCCTCTGATACCCGCTACTTCGGAGTCCAGTATGCTCAGAGATGCTTCATCTGTGGAACCTGCGGATGTCTCTACCTTGGATAGGTCCAGAGCCACTGTGCAGGCACTGGCTTCTGAGGGTGTATTCAGGCCTACTGACTTGCATATTAAACCAACGCCATCTTCTTCAAGGCCTAAAACTCTATCCATGCCTAGAAAACAGATGCCCAGACCGCATGGTCAGGCCTCTATGCCTAAAAATCAAATAAGACTGGCTGAAGACCTTATTACTTTAATCGGGGAAGCCAACCTTCCCCCCCTAAGAGACCTAGGACTGAATTTGCTTATGATTCTTTTGATCAGGATTCTGACATTTCTGACATTTCTGTTTCCTCTGATGACCAGGATTTACCCTTATCTACCTATGAGGATTCTGATGCAGAGGACTCTATTCCCTCTGCTTCCCCTCCAGAGGACCTCTCTTTTGGTGAAACCTTGCATACTCTTAGGGAACATTTTCGCTGGGAAAGCCAGGATTACTCTGATTCTAAAAAGAGGCTTAGGGATTTCTTACTCCTGCCTCAACACAAGCCTTTAGCTATCCCCTCTGTACTGGACATTGTTGATGATGCCTTTTTGGAATCTAGCTTGGCCCCAGACTCCTTACCTCCTGCTCCTAGAAAACCAGATATTACAGGGTTCCTGACTCTCACAAGTTCCTCTTTAAAAATCCTACTGTGGATCCTGAGACCATTTCACAGGAACCCAAGGGCATTAAGGCTACTACTGCCAAAAATCCTACCCCCTCTGATAGAGATTCCAGGGCGCTGGATAGATTGGGTAAGAAGGTGTACACTTCTGCAACCTTGGCCATTAGGGCCTTAAACTGCCAGTTTCATGTTAAAGTATCAGCAGCATATTATTGGATTGCTTAAACAGAAAATTATGTTAATTCCTGACTGCTGAAAATAAGGATATACAGGATGTAATGCATTCTGCTGAACAAGTTGGAAAGCATACTTTGCAATGTGGTTTTGATTCACTAGAGGCATCTTGCAAGGCTGCTGTCACTGGGTCTGTACTTAGAAGGCATGCTTGGCTTAAGCAGCAATCTTTTTCCAGATCATGTTAAAGCTAAATTTCTGGATGCTCCCTTAAACCAGGACCGCCTGTTTGGTAACAAAGCAGAAGTACTCAAAAATATGGAGGAAAAAGCTAAATCTATGCAAACTGTTAAAGATTTCCTGCAAGTATAGCCTCCAAGATTTAGTATGCATTGGCCCTTTAAGAATTGGTCCTTTCCTGCCTCTTCCAGGCCTTCTCAGTCCAAACCCAGAACCAGCAGAACACCCAGGCTTCAGTCCCAATGTGCACACAGGACTAAGCAGTGGGGGGTTCCCACTTCCAAAGCAGGGAGTTGTAAGACTCCCCCCTATGGTAAACTATCTCAATGACTTAATTTTAAAACTTCCAAGCCCTTCTCAGCTGACTGCTCCTTTAGGGGGAACGATTGCTCTGCAGGCAAACAACTGGGAACTCATTACCCAGGACAAATGAGTTTTAAATATAGTTTCTTAAGGATACAGATTCCACTTCCACACTTTACCAACTCCAAACGGTTGGCAAGCTCTACCCCCAAATCAGTGGGCAGAGGCCCCAAAGCAAGTTCTCTCTCACTTAAGTATAAGGGCTATTCAAACTGTCCCAGAAGAGGAAAGGGGGCAAGGTTTCTACTCAAGACTTTTTCTGGTGCCCAGAAAAGACAACTGGCATCCTATCCTGGATCTCTCTATCCTAAACACTTTTTTTGGTGATCCTAAAATTCAAGATGCTAACTCTTCACCAGTTGCTTCCTATGCTAGGCAAGGATGCCTGGCTGGCAACACTGGATTTAAAGGAAGCCTACCTGCACATCCCAATCAGGGAATCTTGCAGAAGATGCCTATGCTTCAAAGCAGGCTACATGCACTATCAGTTCTCTGCACTGCCCTTTGCCTTATCTACTAAGCCCAGGGTATTCACAAAGTGCCTCGCTCCAGTCTTTGCATTTTTCAGGCAAAGAAATATTGAAATATACCCTTACCTGGACAATTGTCTAATTCCGGCAGTAAGCCAGGGCATACTTTTGAATCATTTGGCATTTGTACAAAAGGTGCTAATTTCTCTGGGGTACACCATAAAAGAAAATAAATCACATCTTGCACACTGCCAACAAAGTGTATTCCTGGGAGCAAGCTTGAACACAACTTCCCAGATGGCTTTCCTCACGCCAGAGAAACAAGTTTGACAGCTTGCTTCAAACTAATGGCCACAAAGACCCTGCTATCTGCAAGACAAATACTGCAAGCCTTGGGGTTCATGGCATCCTGCATTATCCTAATTCCATATGCAAGACTGCATATGAGGAAACTACAGTGATATCTAAAAAGCTTATGGTGTCAACATTCTCAGGATCTAGAAGCAATGAACCTTGCCTACAGTTAGAGTTCCTTTGATGGGCAGAGGCCACTCTACCCCCTGCCACCCAAACCCTAACAACAGACGCATCAGACTATGTATGGGGGGGGGGGCTCACTTGGCAGGGAAGTGCATTCAGGGCAAATGGAACCCAAGTCAAATGCACCTGTATATCAATCAAAAAGAAATGTTAGCTGTACAGAATGCTCTGACAGCCTTCAAGGACCACATTCTTCCAGGACAATTAATGGTAAATACGGACAAACACCACTGTTATGTGGTACATAAGCAGGGGGGAACCCTCTCTGCAGACTAACCATGGCTCTGCGGAACATAGCCTTGAGCTACCAAGTGCATCTACAGGCTCAGTTCCTGCCAGGAAAGCTAAATACACTGGCAGACAAACTAAGCAGAAATCACATGGACCCACACGAGTGGAAACTGGAACCAAAGACATTCAACATGTTGATAAACAAATGGGGGGGGGGGCAGATATAGACCTGTTTTGCCCCCCCCCCCCAGAACTTTCAATTGGACAAATTCTGCACAAGGACTCCCCACAAACAAGCTTGGAAAGTGAATGCCCTGTCCTTCACCTGGAAAAATGCATCAGTTTATGCCTTTCCTCCTCTGTCTCTCCTCTCCAAGGTACTACTAAAGTTCAAACAGGGCAAACCAAGGATGATACTGATTGCAACTGACTGGCCACCCCAACACTGGTACCCCCTCTTGTGCAGTGCGTCACTGCTGGCTCCATGGCATTTGCTCTAGACCCCTACCCTGCTGTCCCAGCAGGAGGGCCAGATTCTGCACCCTCAGCTTCAAACCCTGAACCTGGCAGCCTGGCTAATTACCTGAGCTCTCAGTCACCATCCCCTCAGTAAACAAGTGTCGGATGTCATTCTGGAGGCAAGGAGGCCTAGTACTAGAAAATCTTATGCTGAAAAATTGAAGAGATTCTGTTCCTGGAACCAAGCTCAGAGGTTGGGCACAGCAGCGCCCAGTTTACCTCAGATTCTTCAATACTTAACTGAGATGTTTCACAAGGGCCTTTCCTTTTCCTCCATCAAAATTCATGCCTCCGCCATTTCAGCTCATTTCAACACAGAACCACCCCTCTTCTCTCTTCCACTGCTCAAGCAATTCCTCAGAGGGGCCAAAAACTTAAGACCACCCAGGGAGTCCCAACTCCAGCCTGGGACCTTATCTTTGTATTGGAAAAATTCACTCTGCCTCCTTTTGAGCCATCTGCAAGTGCAGAATTGAAATTCCTTTCTTGGAAAACAGCCTTCCTTTTAGCCATCACTTCAGCAAGAAGGGTGTCTGAATTACAGGTCCTTATGGCAGTGGAGCCTTTCATCATCTTTCATGTGGACAGGGTGTCTTTCAGGACCAGTCCCTCCTTCATGCTCAAAGTAGTATCCAGTGTGGCTTTTAATCAGTCCATTCATTTGCCAACCTTCTTTTCTAATCCACAGAACAAAGGGGGAATGTATACTGCACTCCTTAGACGTGCACAGACAACTGAGATATTACTTGGACAGGACTAAACCTCTCAGGAAATCTGAACAGCTGCTGGTGGCATCTGCTGCAGGGGCAAAGGGGAAGGCCATTTCAAAGCAAACCATTTCTAAATGGATAGGCCATTGCATTAATTTCTGCTATAAGCCCCATGGAAAACCTATCCCACAGGGGATAAGGCCACATTCTACCAGGGCTGCATCTACCTCTACAGCCTTTCTCAGAGGTGTCCCTACCAAGGACATCCTGGAAGTTGCTACCTGGAGTTCTCTACATATTTTCGCCAAGCATTACCATTTGACAATTTTCTCTAAATCCAGAGCTAGTTTTGCCACTGCATTCTTGCAAGGCCTTATAGCTGGTCCTAATGCTATCTAAATTCCTCCTCCCATCCTTAGCTTTGGGAATCTACTCAAATATGATGACTGCAGCAGTGAAACATGAACATAGTACAGTTGTGTACACTTACCATAAATGTAGATGTTCGAGTGTATTCACTGTTGCAGTCCTGGTTACCTTCCCTCCAGCCCCATTACTTTTTTTGGCTATACCTCTATTCCTATTGTACTATGCTTAAAAGCTTTTTGGTGTATTTGCTTTTTTTTTGGAGATATAACCTTATATATAATTGATTCCCAGTAGGGGGGGCACCTGACATCTGGGGCAAGAAAAACTGATGTAATGGTGTCGGCTGCATGCTTTATACCCCTGACGACCTGATGTCATGGAACATGAGACAGCAACCGACGCAGGACCCAAGACTTTGATAATCAGGCCGACTGAGGGCTACTGCAAGCAGCTAACCCAAATGCGATGACTGCAACAGTGAATACACTTGAACATCTACATTTATGGTAAGTATACACAACTGTACTCTCTCTGCTATGGCCTGGGATCATCACACACACCTTCAGACTGTACATCAGGCAGAAATCACCAGGAAGGGCAAACAGCCACACTTTGTTAGAGAAAATCACTTTCTGAAGACACAATCTCCAAAATGAAAGATTTTTTTAAGTGGGTATCAGAGTCAAAAAAGAGGTTACGAACTCCTTAGCATAAACTCTTCAAAACCTTGGTCCTTCCCTGCAGTCTTGGGGGCTTGGAGAACACCTTCACTGCAGTATTGGTCTCCACAAATTTTTTTAACGCCTGCTCCTAAGAAGCTGATTAAATTCCATAGAGTACCAAATTCACCCAGACTTCTTTCCTAGAATTGTATGGCAGACTCTGCTGTTACTTCCATTTATGGGGACAGAAGCTCTAAATCCTTCTCTTCAGCTAGTCCTGTCCAAACAGTGAGGATATTCATGCCTGACAAGTTTGGCAAGATGGTCCACATGTTATCCACTTTGGCTGTCAAAGCAGTAATTTTATTTATTTTATTTTATTTTACATTTGTTAACCGGGAAAGTCCGACTGGATACATATCCATTTTCAGCAGAGGCCCAGGGAGAAAAGCTCCACATTGAAATTAATTTACACTATAAATTGTGGTTACAGAGAAGTCTAACTAGTAAACTGCCAAACACATGGGAAAAATACTTTGTACATTTTTGCTAACATGCAACTGTCTTTGTCTTACCTTCCCAATTTGTTGGCTAAAACTAATTTGCTGGAATTGAATAACTCTTGATTCACAAGTCACTAAAGCAGTCTGTGCTTATGCTGTTAATCTTGTTTTTAGAACTGTTGCTGCTGCTGGAATAATTATGCAGAGGAGTACCTGGGTGAGTCTGCAAAACTTCCCAGATGTCAAGACTCTGCAATTTAGTGCCCATCTTAATAAATATTTACTGTTTGGAAATTCCTCAGCTGAGGTCCTCGAGAAGCTAGATTAGAGAGATGCATATTGATGCAGTGTGTCAAGCAACTATATTTGTCTCATTCATAAGTAGCAAAAAAAAAAAAATTCAACCCAGTGCTTTTCTTTTGAAGGCCAGTTAAATGTGTCCAGCAAAAGTATTCCAGTCGGTAGTACAAGAAAATATATTAAGGTGACACAAAAAAGGAGATGGAAATCAAAGGCCCTCTTTTCAAAATGAAAAAAAAAAAAAAAGACTGTTTCTGCCTCTTAACCCCGCCCATGGCCTTCTTCCCAGAATTGCAGGCAGTCTCTTCTATTGTCACAAAAAATGCAGATGTCTCCTAAGATGCTTTGACTTAGATTGCACTTTATGTACATCTTTTCTGTTTGATGTCTCCACTACCCCAAAAGTCTTCACTAACTTGTCCCAATTATAGCCTTCTTCAGATTCAAGACATTCACATATACCCTTCTTGAACACTTGTCTCATTTCAGCATCCACCTTCCAAGGCACTCTGGCATCTCTACACTTTGTTATATATCTATTCAACAACCATGGCTTCAAGCTAAATGTAGAAGTGTCATTCCCCTGCCCACAGGATAGACTCATAGTTTTATAGGTTCATACCAGACTATTTAACCAGTAGACCATTTGTAGCCTAGCCACAACATTGCAAATTATAAGTAGCCATTGATGTATTAATACCTAGTTTTGACCCCCTTTTGATGAGCACTTCAGGGGCTAGATGTTACGTGTGTTATACAAAAGCCCATCCATTCATTCAAGTTATGCTTAAAGAAGAACAGAGAGCTACTTTGCTTTACATTTAAGGGAAGTTTAGTCCACAAAAGCTAGTTTCCTTGAGAGAGAGGAGAGAGAAATCTGCTGTGCCAGCAGGTTCTGCTTGTTTAGGTGGAAGTCTGATCTCTTTAGTGAGTGTTTAGGATGCCCACTTGTTTTGTGGATGTGCAAGAGTCGCATAGGACTTGAGCCTTTGAAGGTTAGACCATTGGCCCTATCAAGAATTCGTAGGAAACAGAAAAGAGAGAGAGAATGCTTTAAGGTGGTCTCTGTAACACAAGGGAGACATGCCCTTCATTGTGTTAGTGAGGGCATACTGCATTCTCTTAAGCCAGGTCGTATGATTAAACAAGCACATACCGACAAGGGGGTTTTATACACTCTTACTGGCCTGATAAGAGAGGAGTACCGACAAGGGGGTTTTATACACTCTTACTGGCCTGATAAGAGAGGAGTAGAGCAAGATAACTGCCGTTGGCCTAGAAGATATACCTGAAGTCTAGGTTGCTTCTGGACATGTCTCTGGTGACAGTATTTGAAACCAGTTTCTAAATCTGTCCTGTCAGTGTCCACAGCATGGCAATTTTAGGATTCTAGATTTTGACATCATGCATTCTCATGGTTCCATTTGCCAGACTCATCATGAGGAAAATTCTGTAGTTCTTCATATCTGTCTGGAACCAACATCTGCATCCTGTAACCTTTCCAAAGACTATTTTCTCAATTTTATAAAGGAAAGAACTAAATCAGTCAGTAGTCAGTCATCATGGATACCTTACTTAGAATGGAGGGACAATGCTTTGAGGTCAAGATTGAGGAAATTTGAGAGTCTCAATTCAGGCACAAACACATGCAACTCAAGGAAATTGAGACTAATAAAAGCTCAATAATAAACTGAACTGTGGACACCTGGACAACTGTTAGTGAAAATGAGCAACACTACAGTGATGTGGTGTACAAGCAAACAGGAGGAATGAGATCCTGGCCCTTTTGCAGAAAATCCATGATTGGCTAGGAATTGGCAATTCATTGCTATCCAACTCTACAGGTGATGCATTCTCCCTAAGAAAAGCACACTGAGCAGACGCAAGATAGACCCTCACGAGTGGGCGCTACACCTAGAGGTCTTCCAAGAGATTGTCCTCTCTTGAGGAAACTGAGTTATGCCTGTACTGTTTGTGAAAGTTTGCACTGAAGACCTAATAGGTGCCTCTAGAATGGATCTAGAGTGCATCCTATTTCAAAATGTCTCAGAGGTGGTCACAGCTCTGGAAGAATGAGCCTTGACATTGAGTGAAGCTTTTGCCATGGTTTTATTAACAGCATTGAACAGCCTGCAACAGATGAGACCACTAAACCAGTTGTGCTCCAGGGCATCTTGCTAAAAGGGCTGGAAAACAGACTCATTTTCAATCCCCTGGATAGGAGTGTTCCTTTATACTTTTCCCAACTTTCCTCTGATATTCCAAGTCTTTCTAAAAATCAAAAAGGACTTAACCAAAGACTCTTCTAGTGACTTCCTTTTGTCCCAGGAAATAGTTTTCTCTTATCGTGCATTTGGTCAGGGGCAAATACTAAAAACTCTCTCACAGGATCGACTAGCCCAGACAGAACAAGACATCTCTTATCAACCTCAACATTCAAAATCTCTAGCCAACTATTATTGATAATTTTTTTTATCTCATTTAAGCACCTTTTTTTGAGTACTTGCAACAGGTGTTGGAAGCAAGGAATCCTGCTGCCTGAAAACCATACCTAACCAAATGGAACAAATTTTCTAGTTGTGCCATGAGGGAAAGCAGTAGCCACCCCCAAGTGGGAGTTCTGTGATCCTTCAGTACCTGTGTGAATTGCTGAGTTCAGGCCTAGCATACACCATTTGGCCACACCTGCTTGTGTCTCACTGGATGCTCTCTTTTTTTCCATGATTCTGTGTCATTTTTTTCGGAAGGGTATTGCATAATAGTCAAGAAAACAAGTGGTACCTTCTAGGGATTTAATTTTGTTGTGAAGAAATTACGACTGTCTCATTTTGAACAAAGCAGCAGCCTCTTCTAAAATTTCTAACTTGGAAGACAACTTTGCTCTTTCTCTAACGTCACCTAGATTGCTATTTGAAGTCCTGATGTCTATTCAACGTTTTTCACCTTCCATAAGGACATGGTAAACATTAGAAACAACCCTCCCTTTATGCCCAGGGTTGTTTCTGAATTCACACTAAACTGGACTGTTCAGCCCTGTATGTTCTATCAAACAAAAAACACAGAAGAAAGAATTCTCCATACGCTGAATGCCCACAGACAGCTAATTTACTTGAACAAAATTAAAAATTTTAGAAAATCTAACCTGTTTTTTCGTGTAAATAAGAAAAAATGACAGTCAGCACCTTAAACCATTTCTAAGTTGCTGTTGCAGTTAATTCAGTGTTTTTGCTCAAACCATGGCAAAAAAGTTCCACTCATAATGGCAAGGCTCATTCTATCAGAGCTGTGGCCACTTCTGAGGCCTTTTATAATGGGATACACTCTAGATCCATTCTAGACAGCTATTTGGTCCTCACTGCAAACTTTCAAAACAGTACAGGTATGACTCAAGTTTCCCCAAAGGAGGGGAACTGGGGGTCAGACATGTCCTCTCTGGCTATTCCAGTGTCCAGTGCAGGCATGGGGAGGTCCATCTTTTCTTGGGATGGAAGAATCTTCGGGAAAGTCTTTGCAGGCTAATCAAACCAAGAGACCATTTGATGAGATGCCCCTTTTTCAAGTTGGTCATCTTTCACAGGGACTCCTTTAAAGAAAAAAAGATTAAATATAGTTTATCACAAGATGTTTATTCTTAACTGTAATATGATTTTCTTACCTTAGCAAGTCATGTATTGCAGGCTATAAATCCTGGTGTCCAGAAGACATTACAGATTGGCAACTCCTGTAATGAAATTCCTGAGGAAAGAGGGTCTGATTGATGATGACAGACATGGGGCTTCAACGATTCACAAACTCATCTGTTTGACAGTGAGGATAATATAAAATTCTTACCCTGTTATGGAGGAATTTTCTTTTAATCGGATCATAAGCAGGATGAATGAGGTATTTTTATGGGAACAAATAGATATACCTCTGAGATGAAAGATACTATTGTATGTTACAAATAGATAGTAATCATTCCTTACCCATCCCTCTTATAATCCCTTCCCCTCATGATGCGTAGAATGCTGCCTGTAATTATACCAGTAGTCAGTCCCTAAAAAGGTGGAAAAATGTATAAAGTTTCTTAAACTAATATATTTTCTCTTTCCTCACCTTGGAGCAGACCCAATGGCAATAGCCATTGCTTCACCTGCTTGGCATTACATTGATCCTGAACAGTAAAAGTCTTCTTGGTGACGAGAAAGGTAAGGTCTTTGGCTGCCTTGTTAAGAGAATGCTTTCTTCTTCCGCTTTAGTGTTCAGAATTCTTAATTATCAGACATACATGTGGAAGTTCAGGCTTTTTTATATGGACACTCTAAGGGAATTTGCTACCACTCTTCCTGCAGAAGATGGCTCTTTTCTTAATCAGACTGTTCATAGGTTGGTACTAGGCTGTCGGCCTTAGGGCCTATACAAGCCTAGCCATAACAATTCCCTGGCTATTTCTTCCCACAGTATTTACTTCCCTGGGGGTCAGGTGTTTGTATATTGTCCCACGTATCCAAATATGCTTTGAAGAGTATGTATGATTGTGCATTTACTGTGTCTGGGGTCACTGCTGCTGCTGTTGCTACAGTTTTAAAATGATATGCTTGTGTATGTAACCAGAAGCTTGCTGATGAAGTAAAATATGAAATTTAGATTTCGCTTTAGACAAGCAGATATTGTTTGGTTCTTCTGCTGCCCAGGTTCTCAAGTAATTTGATGACACATTTTAAATGTTGGTACCATTAGCTTAGAAATTCTCAAAATGATTTCTAATTTTAGGAGGAATGGAATAAAACTTTGAAACATTAGGGGGTGTCCCTACAAAATAGGGACAGTTGAGCCCCAGTACAAACCTTTTAGGCCTTCTTTTTTCCTTAAGAAGTCAAATAAGCAAAACCAGTCATGTTATTGCAAACAGTAAGTTAAAAAGCGATGACATGAGATGAATAATAAGAAACTGTGATCCTATCAATAAAAGGGACAAACCAACAGTGCAGAGTGACTATGCCAGCATTCTCTTTTCTCCTTCCCTCCCTTCAGCCAGTATTTTCCCAAACCTTGTCCTGGAAGCTGGTTCTGAGCATCCTTCTTTGGCAAAAGATTTTCTCAGACTCTTGGGTGATGAAAGTGGTGCAGGAGGGTTACAAATGGCACTGGATGCAAAAAACTCCTTTTAGGGGAATTCCTCCCACCTTCTAAACCAAACAGAATATTTTCCTCATGTTCTTCGTTTGTTTACTTTCATAGTAGTCCTAGAACCACTACTTGCAAGTCCAAGGGGGCAAAGGCTTCTATTCTAGAATGTTTCTGGCACTAAAGAAAGGCCTTTAGATGATCAGTACTAGATCTTTCATTTCTAAACCTCTTGTGTAAAAGTACCAAACTCAAAATGTTGACCCTGCGGAACCTGTTATTCCTCATTCCTTCCACAAGTTACATGATGACACTCTATTTACAAGACGTTTATTATCACATTCCCATAGCCACAGGCTTCAGGAAATTTCCGAGTTTCTCTGTTTCTGTGTCACATTATCAGTTCTGTGCATTACCCTTTGGGTTATCTAAAGCTCCAAAGTGTTTATGAAATGTGTATCCCCAGTTAGTGCTCATTGTAAACTGAATTGTGTTCACATATGCTATTATTTAAACAGGTTGCTTTATCTTTGCAGAGTCTTTATCTGGATGTCAGGAGTTATTAACTTGGGTTATGTATTTTTTGACTAGTCTGGGAGTCTGGGCTTCCATGTAAATGCTAAAAAAATCCTCCTTGGCTCCCTGTCACAGGATTGTGTTTCTCAGCTGCCTTTTAGATACTTGTCTTCAAAAGGTCTTTCTGATGCAAAATGTGAACATTTATCTGGAAACCTCCTGGAGATTCTCCAATGAGTCTTGGACTTCTGCAAGAGAATCTGTCATGATCCTGGTGTTCATGCTATGAGAAAGATGCAATGATTTCTGCAAAACACGTGGACCCAGAATTTCTCTGGAGTATCAAATTTCAATTTGGACTTCCTAAAAGTGGAACTGCATTTGTGAACACAAAATCTTCTTTCTGTCCTCAGACACTAAACCAATCTCTCACCACAGATACTTCATATTTTTCTTGGGGAGCAGTTTCCAGGGGGTGAAGAGGCAAGGCCTGTGGAGTCATTCAGACAGACCAAAGAACATCAGTAGAATGAGATGTTGACTGTGATCCATGCCTTGAAACATTGTCAGCAGGACTGATACAAGTGATTACAGGCAATTGCACAGTCATGTTGTACATAAAGAAACAGGAAGGTACAAGGTCATACCCCTATGCAGTCTGGATATGGTAACTTGGTAGTAGCTTTACGGTATTCCTTAACCCTACAAACATCTTACATTCTCTCAGAACAAATTACAGTGGCAGGCAAGCTGAGTAGGACAAGGAAAGACCCTCATGAATGGAAGTTGAATAAGGAAGCTCTTCTAGGAACTGATCCGTTTGTGGAGGAACATTTCAGATAGATCTGTTTGCCTCCTTCCAAAACAAACAGCAAAACAAATTCTTTACCAGAGTTCCTTGCAAGCAAGTCTGAAAAACAGATGAATTTTCTTTACCATTAATGTTTTTTATGCTTTTCCACCTTTTCCAGTGGCATACATAGTAATTCTGAAAATTTAAAGGGATTCCCAGAAAATTATTCTGGTGACTCCCTTTTGGAACAGCTTTGGTTCTCACTTATGGAACTGGCAAAGGGCAAGTTGCTACAAGTTTCCGAACAAACTGGATCTAGTTATACAAGACAGATGGAGTTTGATACACCCCACTCTCAATCAACTTCAGCTGACTGCCTGTATGATTCAATTCTAATTCTTTTGAGGCACTTATTTCATGAGGACTTGCAGCAAGTACTAAAGGAGGCAAGAAACCCTACTACTAAAAAAAAAAAAAATCCTATATTGGCAAGTGAAAGCAATTTTTCTAGTTGGTGTCTAACCAATAACCAGGGTCCGATCAGGGATTTTATACTACTGGTGCTTAAATATTTGATAATGTCCTCTAGCCTTCCTAATTCCCTGATGAAGGTTTATATTGCAACCATTTGTTTGTGGATCCTCCACTTCTCTGTTTATGGTAAAGTAGTTTTTGAAGGGAGTTGTACAACTGAGACTGCCTTGTAAACAGGTTGCTCATCCTTGGTATCTCAACTTTTATGCTGGAAAAGTTGAATGTTACTTTTTGAACCTGCTCATCAGGAGTATTTAAGGTTCTTGTGTAAAGTTTTACTCCTTGCTCTGACATCTCCAAGAAGAGTACTTGAGATGCAAGTACTTGTGGCAGGTGGAACCCTACCTCATATTCTAGAGAGACAGGGTCATATTAACAACAAACCCTTTATTTATGCTCAAAGTGGTTTCATAGTTTATTTTGAACCAAGCCCTCAACCTCCCTGTTTTCTACCCAGAGTCTAAAAATCAGGGAGAAAAGGATTTTGCGTACTCTGGGTATGCATAGCTACCTAAGGGTACTATCTTGACAGAAACGAATCCTTTAGAAAAGCTGATTGGCTGTTTCTTATCAAGGGACAAAAAAAAAGACATACTGTGTCTAAACAGTTTCCTGGTGGTTGTCCTCAGCTATTCCTTTTCATTTCCATCATGACAAATCCATTCCAGGCAGTATTAAGGCAAATTCTAGAAAGGGATGGACTCTAGAAGCATTCTATAGGCTACTGCCTGCATGATCTACTATACATTTATAAGGCATTACAAACTTGGTTTCTCCATGTTCCAGGTCATGCTTTGCTAGGACCATTCACCAGGGCCTCCTGGATCCATACCCTTCCTACTCTCTGGTTGTATAGGCTGTGGCTATCATCCCATATAGCCTAAAGGCTACTGCAGCAGTTGGAATGATGAGAATAATACAGTTATGTAAATTGCATTTGCACAAAACAGTAAATGTTCGAATTCCTCACTGCTGCAGTAGTCACACCCACTTCACCCTCCTGCTCTTGTATATAGTTGTAGTTGGGATCAAAAGAAGTGTTCTTTGCATTTCTAATTTGTTTGTTTTTTTTTTTTTTGTTCAGGATTGTTAGGTTCTTCTCTCTGTATGGGCAAGAGACTGGTCAGACGTATGGGCCTGTAGTTAACCAAATCAGTGGTGGACCTCCTTTGTGCTGGGGAATGACTGTAGCCTTCTTTCATTCCTTGGGCACAAAACCTGACTGTAGGCTATATTTGAAAAGTGATTCAAGTGGACCAGAGAAGTCATCTTGCATGCTATTTAGTAAGCATATTGGGATGTTATATGGGCACATTGATAGTTTCTGGCCTTTGAAAGTGCATTGATGACCTGTTCCTATATAGTTTGAATGCTGCAGCAGTGATGAGGAAGGACCATAGTACAGTTGTGTAAAATCTTACCGTAACAGTAGATGTCCACCTTTTCATTGTTGCAGTATTCAGTTCCTCCCTCCTACCCCCTTTTTTCTGTCTTTTTTCTGTTGGGAGCACTTTGCTGGTCAAGGAACTTTGCATTTTTGCCCTGTTTTTCTTATGTTTGTCTTTCTCCCTGGATGTGCATGTTCTCCTTTCTCCTGTGGTTGCTCTTGTTCTCCTAGGGTACTTCAGATGTTCATGTTTCACTGTTGAAGTCCTCATCTGTAGGTTATCCCTGCTGTGGTAGCCCCCTGCCAGCCCGAATACCAGAGTCCATGTTTTTCTGCGTCGGCTGCTGTCACTTGCTGCCTGAAGTCAGGTTGTCAGTGCTATAAAGAAAGGCAGCCAATGTCATTACATCAGTCTTGCTGTGGAGCCCGTAGCAGAAACAGTTTGCAAGAGTGCCAGTCAATTGCTACCAGAGTTTGAATTACAACTGAAAACGTCTAAAGCGAAGTACCTCGTTGGGGATCCTTTTTTCTTGCACTAACGATGTCCGAAAAAGTTAATCATCTCAGCTGTGGAAAGCAAATACCATACCGAGACTTCCATTCATTCTGCATCACTTGCTTAGGCCCAGACCACGACGTCCCCCGTTGCTGGTTCTGTGCCCTCTTTAATGCGAGAACCATTCATTGTAGAGCTCTTATTGTAGCCAGGTATTTTCGTCTTCCATCTTAGCTTTCTGAAATGGCATCCATCAGCCAACAATCCATAGACTTTCCAAAAAAAACGTAAGGATAAAGATAGAGACAGACCACACAAGGCTACGCCTTCCGACAACTCTACCGCTAAGCAGGTAGTCAGTTCTCTGGAATTCAGTGAGGCACCTTCGCAGCCCCTGATGCCCAATTCAGTACCTTCGCAGGCCTCTACTGAGACTCTTTCGGAGTCCAGTATGCCTCAGAAATCTTCATCTTCCATGCCTTTGGTTGTGTCTGCTCTGGTTGGGTCCGGAGCCATGACACAGGCTCCAGCTTCCTAGGAGGTTTTTCACACTACCAAATCTAGACAGAAACAGATGTCTTCTCCTCAGATTACTGTTTCTCTCAGATTGATGGATACTCTTAGGCTTAGAGGCAAGGCCACTCCGAGGAAAAATACCTCTAGCCAACATTTTACTCCTGCTCCATCACACCAAGCTCAAATGCTTAAAATGGTGGAAGATCTTATCACCCTTATCAGGGGTAGTCAGACCACACCTGCTATAAGGAAAAGAGCCATTTCTTCTGAAATACTGACAGAACAGGATTCTGAGGAGTCTGATTATTCAGATTTTGAAGAGGAACAACCTTTGACTGCTTATGAGGACTCGGGTGCAGAGGAATCCATTCCTTCTGCTTCCCCACCAGAAGATCTTTCCTTTGGGGAAACCCTTCACACGCTCAGGGAACATTTCCACTGAGAATCCTAGGACTTCCCTCAGTGTAAGAAAAGACTAAGAGAGTTTCTAGACCTGCCCAGCACTGACCCTTGGTCATCCCTCCAATCTTAGAGGTGGTTGATGTTTTCCATGAATCCAGCTTAACTTCTGACGCCATCCCACCTGCTCCCAGAAAACCTGATCGGTATTACAGAGCATCGGATTCTCACAAATACCTGTACAGAAATCATGCTGCAAACTCTGAGGTCATTACAGAGGGACCAAAAGGAGCTAAGGCTAGTTCTGCAAAGAATCCTATTCCTTCTGTCAAGGACTCCAGAACTGTGGACAGATGTGGTAAAAAAGTATGCACCTCTGCAACATTAGCTATCTAAGCACTTGGCTGTAAGTTCCACATGTTAAAATATCAACAACACACTTTGGAACTATTAAAACAAAAGATTTCAACCTTTCCTGACTGTACCAATTCGAAAGAGCTAGCAGATTTACTGCACTCTACTTGTCACTCATTACACTGTGGATATGATGCCCTAGAAGCCTCAAGCAGAGCAGCAGTGTCAGGATCTGTCATCAGGAGGCATGCATGGTTGAAGGAACAACCTCTCCCTGATCATGTCAAATCTAAATGACTTAATGCACCCCTGGATAAGGACCGCTTGTTTGGAGTAAAAGCATTAGAGATGCTTAAAAAGGTGGAAGACAAAGCAAAATCTGTGCAGACAGTAAAAGATTTCCTTCTGGTACAACCTCCTAGGTTCAGCAGGAATTTTCCTTCAAAACACTGGTCCTTTCCTGCACCTAGCAGACGGGCAATGTAAGCCCTGCAAGGACAGACCACCCAGAATCATATCCCAGGGACAGCAGAGAACCAAACAGTGAACCACTTCCACTCCAAAGGCAGGGAGTTCTAAGCCATCCTATAGCAAAAACTCTCAATGGCGCCCTCTCCCCCCCTCTGCCCTCTTTTCACTCACCAAAAACTAAAAGGAAGGCTCTCCCTCTGCCAAAAAAAATTGCTTTCTGTAACAAAGGACCAATGGGTCTTAAAGATAATTTTTCAGGGATACAAATTCTCCTAAAGCGAACTCCCAATTCCAAGAGGGTACCCAGACTTGCCTCCAAATCAGTGGGCAGACTCATTGAAACAAGTCCAAACTCTCATATCCCAAGGAGCAGTAGAACCCGTCCCCTCAGATCAAACAGGCAATGACTTTTATTCCAGACTATTCATTGTTCCCAGAAAAGAGGGCACTTGGCACCCCATCCTGGATCTATCCATTCTGATCTCCTTCCTGGTGGTCCCCAAATTCAAAATGCTAACTTTGCAGCAGCTGCCGTCTATACTGATAAAATAAATGCCTGGTTAGTTACCCTAGATCTAAAAAATGCCTACCTCTACATCCCCATAAGGGAATCCTGCAGGAAATTCCTTTGCTTCAGAGCAGGCTAACAACACTTTCAGTTCTCTGTGACGCACTTTGGCTTATCTACTGCTCCCAGGGTTTTCACCAAATGCTTAGCCCTGGCCATAGCCTTTTGCAGACAGAAAAATATACAGATTTACCCTTATCTGGATGACTACCTTATTCAGCCAGATTGCAAAGAAAAGCTCCTCAAGGACCTCCTCTTTGTCAAAACACTCCTAACCTCCTTGGGGGGGGGGGTACACCATCAACGAGAAGAAATCAAGGCAAACACCCTCCAGGAAGATCATTTTCTTTGGAGCACTGCTGGACACAGCATCCCAAATGGCCTTCCTATCCCCAGAAAAGCAGAGCTTCCTGCCTCTCTATTTTACCCAGCTGGCTTCCAGAAGTCACCTCACTGTGAGGAAGTTCCTGCAAGCTTTTGGTACATGGCATCTTGCATCCTTCTAATTCCTCTGGCCAGACTTCACATGAGAAAACTTCAGTGGTACCTAAAGAACCTTTGGTGTCAGTGCTCTCAACCTCTAGAGACCTCTCTACCTCTGATCCCCTGTATAAGGGCCGAGTTTCTCTGGTGGGCAGGGGCCTGTACCCAGAACAAGGGTCTTTCCGTCACCCTCTGCCCAACAAGGCAGACCATTACCACCAGCAGCTCAAACATAGCTTGGGACGATCACCTAGAAGGCAGGTGCACCCAAGGTCTTTGGGATGCCCAGCACCTTCCCTTAACACATCAACCAGAAGAAAATGATGGCAGTACAAAATGGCTCTGACAGCCCTCAAACCCCATCTCAGGCCAGGGGTTCTCCTTATCAAAACAGACAACACCACAGTAATGTGGTACATCAACAAACTGGGAGGGACCCAATCTTACCCTCTATGCAGGCTAGCCATGAACCTCTGGCTGACAGCCTCTTCCATGGGACTATACCTGATAGCCCAGTACCTACCAGGGATCAACAACACCCTGGCAGACCACTTAAGCAGAAACTTACTGGATCCCTACAAATGGCAGCTCCACAAAAAAATCTTTTTACAAATTACTCAGGTGTGGGGACTCAAGAGGTGGATCTCTTTGCTTTGCATCTCAACTATCAACTGAAAATATTATGTACCAGGGAGCATCACCACCTGGCATGGAAGGTGGATGCCTTGACCTTCCCCCTGGAACACCTTCTTTTTGTGTACGCATTCCCTCTTCTGACTCTTATTCCCAAGGTACTGATCAAAATAAGGGAGAAGAGACCAAAGGCCATCCTCATTGCTCCAGATTGGCCAAGACAACATTGGTAACCCTTACTGTGCAGCCTGACCTTACAGCCTCCCAGGCAGCTTCCCCTGATCTTAGACCTGTTAACTCAGGTGGTGGGGGGGATGCTGCATCCAGACTTGCAGACTCCTGAACTATCAGCATGGCTAATACTCTAAAGGCAAACAAGGGGCCCGTGTTAAGCAAACAGGTCCTAGACATTCTCAGAGGCCAGAAGGCCCAGCACCAGAAAATCTTACGCAGGAAAATGGAAAAGATTCTGCTCCTAGAGCTAGTCCAGACGGGGCATTACCTCACAACCTTCCATCCCTCTTATCCTGGACCACATAGCAGAGCTACTCAATAGTGGCCTCTCCTTCTCCTCTATTAAAATACACGCCTTAGCCATTTTAGCTCATTTTGATACAGAACAGACCCTGTTTGCCCATCCTTTGATTAAACAGTTCCTCAGAGGGGCTTCTAACATCAGACCTCTAAGAAGGCCACCCACCCCAGCCTGGGACCTGAATTATATTTGGGGAAAAAACTAACTTTACCACCCTTCAAACCTGCTGATTCAGCAGAACTAAGATACCTCTCCTGGAAAACTGTTTTTCTCCTAGCTATCACCTCAGCCAGAAGGGTTTCAGAATTTCAGGCACTGATGGCCATTGAGCCCTTCATCTTCCATGCAGACAGGGTCTCCCTGAGGACTAATCCCTCCTTTATGCCCAAGGTGGTATCTAATGCAACTCTCAACCAGGCCATTCATCTACCCAACTTGTTTCCTAACCCTTGAAACAAAGGAGAAAGAATTCTCCACTCACTAGACGTGCACAGACAGCTCAGATACTATCTGGACCATACTAAACCCTTCAGGAAAACAGACCAACTACTTGTCAGCTTTGCCCCAGAGGCAGAGGGGAAGCCTATTTCCAAACAAACCATTTCCAAATGGATATCGCACTGTATTTCTGCTACAGACTGCATGGGAACCCCCCCCCCCTCCAGTCTTTTCGAACCCATTCCACTAGGGCAGCCTCCACTTCCACAGCATTCCTCAGAGGAGTTCCCACCAGAGACATCCTGGAAGCTGCCACCTGGACTTCTGTCCATACCTTTGCCAAGCATTACCACCTACCTCTATTTTCTAAGGCTAGGGCAGGGTTTGCCTCTGCAGTTCTGCAGGGCATGCTGACCCTATTCCCAGGCCTCTTACTAATCATACCATCCCTCTCCTCAGCTTTGGGAATCCTCCCACAGGTGATGACTGCAACAGTAAAACACGAAGAACATAGTACAGTTGTGTACACTTACCATAAATGTAGATGTTAGAGTGTATTCACTGTTGCAGTCCCGATTTCCCACCCTCCTTCCCCCTTATGTCTTCTTTCTTTAGGGAGGTGTAAGTTTCTAACGGTGGCTTTTAGCCTCCAGGACTAGTTTACCATATTTACTTGGGACTCTGCTGGTTAGGGCAAGAAAAACTGATGTAATGGCGTTGGCTGCCTTCCTTTTAATAGCACTGACAACCTGACGTTAGGCAGCAAGTGACAGCAGCCGATGCAGAAAAACATTGACTGTGGTATTCGGGCTGGCCGAGGGCTACCACAGCAGGGATAACCCACAGGTGATGACTGCAGCAGTGAATATAATCTAACATCTGCATTTACGGTAAGTGTACACAACTGTAATTTCTGAGTATTGAGCATGCATATGTGACCTATATGCGATATGCCTGTGTGGTGAGCATACATCTGACGTATGATGCTGGGAGGATGTAAAGGCTTTGGTATACTGGCTGGACATTGGACTGTCCTTGGCAGGAGATCATCATATGTTATGAATAACCGAACAATGAAAAGGACATCTGCTTTTATGATAAGATTTTAAACAACTCTACTGTTCTAGCACAGGGCTCTGAGGTACACCACTTGTCACTTTTTGGCTTTGTGAGGTGATTCCTTTTAACTTAAGTATGTTGTGTCAGGCAGCCAGTTTAGCTACCTCACAACGCAAGTATTAGTGTGTATTTTTATTTTATTTATTTATTTATTTATTTATTTATTTATCATTTGTTGACCGGGAAAGTCCGACTAGGTTCCACAGAGCCTGTTTTCAGCGGAGGCCCGGGGAGAAATTCTCCAGATGCATGTCTTTGGAATGTGGGAGGAAACCGGAGTACCCGGAGGAAACCCACGCAAACACAGGGAGAACATGCAAACTCCACACAGAAGGCACCCCAGCCGAGAATCGAACTGGAGAACCTCTTGCTGTGAGGTGACAATGTTAACCACTGCACCACTGTGCTGCCCTGTGTAGGTCTTTGAGCGTATTTAGAGTACCACATGAGGGACTGTATTGAAAGCTTGGAGTAGATCTGGATATGGTTTGTGAATTGTGTAGCCTCCGTTCACAGCTTCCATGACATTTTTGAAGAAATTAACTAGATTAGTAGGCATGGCCTATCCTTGACAAATTGAAATGGGTTCAGGGCAGCAAGAGTTTTAGTATTGATATTTAAGAAGTCTGATATTTTGCGTTCCATTGACTTGTATAGTACACTTATCAGTCTGATGGGTATTTTGTTGCCAGACTCTGAGGTAGGGCCATTCTTGTGTAAGATCCTCATAAAAGCTGCTTTAAGCTTCAGGAACTTAGCCTCTATAGTGGCATAATTAAAGAAGTTTAGGAGAATCTTCAATACGGTGTGTTTGGTACTGTTTAATAGGCAAACTGGTACGTTGTTGAGGCCTAATGATGTAGTACTTTGGGCCTTACAGAGAGCAGTTAAGACTAATTTACTCCATGTGAAATTAGAAAAATTTAGATGCCAGTATATTACTTGTATCAAGTAATCTCCATGGTATCCCCGAAGTCTCAAACAACCCACTAAACAAGTATAGTAGGTCCGAAAACAAAACAGTCTAAACTTCTCTTTGTGGAAGATTTTCAGTCCATATATCTGTAGTTAATCACTGTATATTAATCAGATCAGACAATAGTAGTAGATGTAGCTAACTTAAACTCGTCTTAAGTCAAAAAATAATAAAAAAATATATAATTTGAAATATTGTACAGCATTAATAAGTATTCGAAAATAATCCAAGCAAGGCAAAGCAGTCTGTTTCCAGTTGAAAATCCTTTAAAGGAGTACAATGGGTTTGTAAAATGCTTTCCTCAACTTCTTTGCCATTTTCGTCCCTATATACAGCTTCCTAAATAAACAAATAAGAAAGCAGCGTTTAGAAAATTGAATTCCTCCTGAATTCTGTAATCCAACCCTACGTTAGCGTACAGGAATGTTTACACTTTTAAAAACATTCTCTCGCGCTTCACTTAAGCCTGCTGGAGTCCCCCAATTACTGATGTCATCACGGCCAGGCAGTGGAGGTATATTTTTTTCAACATTTCCCTCCCCCGAAGTGATATCACCATGGCCGGCCTCTGCTTCTTTGTCAAACCCACCCATTCTGTGATGTCACAGCTGCCTTGTCCTTCCCCAGCCTTGGAATACTCAAATATAGCTGCAGGAGGTAGGGAAGTTCCTTCGTTTTCGTGTTTCTAGTACAGGGTATTTTACCGGAACATGTTTTTCAAGCCTTGCTTGTATCAGCTTATCCTCGTGGCCTGATTTATTTGTAAGTAAACTTTTTTAAAAACATAATTCGCGATAGTAGCGGCTTAATTTATTCTGCCTTGCTTTCTTTTACTGAGAATAAGGCATTACAACTTTTCGTTTTTTTTGTTGTGCATGTGGTCTATATAGTTCAAAACAACACTTTTTAGAAAGTGCAGTGTATTGCAGAGTTCATAGTATGAACATATACACTACAGGATGTTAGCGAGAGAAGAATGTAAACGGAAATTTGTAGGGTGGAAATTCAGAAAAGGCATCTTTGGTGATTTGGGCTGAGTATCGTGGGTAGTTATTTGCTTTCGTCTTCCTTTTCCCCAGGTTGGGGTAGCCCTCAGAGTTGTAACTCTGTCCTCCGGGACATCTGGATTTATCAGTGTGGTGCTGCTTACCTGTTTGGAATTTATTTATTTTCTGCTCCTGCGTGAACCTTTGAGGTAGTTTTTGAGAATGCATATGTGTGATGTTTTGAAAGAGTAAGCGTTGCTGTTGAATTGCAATGGACAGTGTTAAAGTGGCCCTGATTTAGATCGATTCTACTTTTGACCTTTTGCTGTTGAATTGCAATGGACAGTGTTAAAGTGGCCCTGATTTAGATCGATTCTACTTTTGACCTTTTAATAATGCTAGACCTCTTGGTCTGTAACTTAAGAACTAGTGTCTGTGGAGCAGTAGTACCGGTCTTCACGTCTCTTTTGATTCAAGTAGTTGTAATGTTTCCCATCTTTCTGTAGTCCGTAATTTAGTAACGTTTTCACTGTCTCCAGTTTGTTTTTGTGTGTAGAGTTTTGTTCTAAAATGTTGATGATTTGTGTCGAGAGTCCTTGTAAGCTTCTTGTGAATGGCATGTCATAATTTTGTTGAGGTTTGCTTGGTGTCATTCTTTACAGTGCAGCTACATAGTGTGTAAGCAGCTGTTTGATTAGTATAGTGTGACATTCCACTGGCATTATGATTAAGGTCTTTGGGTCAGCATAGTTGAAATATGTGCTTTGCATGAAGTCTTATATGCTGTACTCTGGTCTTGTATTTGTTGTGCCACCCATTTGCCATTGTAAACAAAATATCTGTTCAGATGTTTCTTCTACAATTTTTGTCACAAGCATTTGGTGTAAGAATTTTGGACAAAGCTGAAAATAGTTGGTGGAGGGTAAAGGCCCTAAATCAGGTACAGATTTTAAATATTGCAGTTATGAACTTGGTGTGCAATACATTTTGTATTAAGTATTTTCAGATGGATATGAAACATTATTTGTTGACTTTAGTTCTCCATGCCTTACCAGAAAAAACATAGGTGGAATACACAAAAATAGAGATGACTGAAGATGAGAGGTGACTGAAGACAATCACTTGACAAACCTGGTACAATTTGAAAGTGTGACAGTATGCATCCCTTCATAGTCCATTTTCTTCTCTCATTTTTTTTCTTTAGTTTTTTTTGTTATCTTTATTTTTAATTTCTTTGTTAAATATTCCATGCAAATGTTTTATTATTTTTGCTATAATTATGCTGTTATTGTATAAAGTGGGCTTTCTGATTATAAAATAGTTTTTACTTTAGTTATATCATTGGGACTATGCTTACTAAGCATTGGCCACAGTTGAGGAGTGGCCTAATGGTTAAAGCATTTGCCTTAAAAACACAAGGTGCAGGGTTTGAGTCTCACAAGGGGTAATTGGCTAGGCTCGCAATGGCAGTTAGCCTAGTATTATCTATGAACCTATGAACAAAGACAAAGGGTTTGCTATGGAATGTATTGATAATGAGGGCAGCATGGGTTGGGGCATTGCAGGGCTGTGTTAAATATTAAAAATTAATGTAGTTTGAACATGGGCTGATCTGTAAGATTTTATTTGGAGGATGGCACAAGTTTGAGGCCCTTATTATTTACTTTGAAATGAAATAGGTTGAAGGAAGCCTGTATAAAACAGCTGTGTGCAGGGGAAAGGAAACCGGTCAGTCCATTAAGCAGAAAAGTGAAGCATGATCAGCTCTGTGGTGTAAGCGCATTATGGCAATGCCGTCTTCTTTAGCTTGTAATTCATGGGTGAAACACAGTCCTTCTGTTAAGTGTCACTCTAGTGACCGGTCTGACCAGCCTGCTATTCGCCAGGGCGGGCAAGGTGGCAGAGGCATCACACTTCATTCTTCCCTGGTCAACTCATACTGGCACCCGGCTTGCTAATCTAACTTTTGTCACTTGTGGCATAGTCAGGACTTTACCCTCCAAGTTAGAGCTGGCTGGGATTCCTTTCCCAACTCAGCAATTTTCTCTGAACAGAAGATTATGTGTACGTTATGTCTCATCAGGGGCAGCCTACAAAAACACTTATTTGAGCTGATGTTCTTCGTCTTCCATTGCTGCAGTCCTGACTATTGGGGTATAGTCCGCGTCCCAGTCGGCCCGAATACCAGAGTATAAGGCTGACGTCGGTCATGGCGCCTTAGACTGACGTCAGTACGTCAGGGTACTAATGCGCATGACCGACGCCATTTCCTCAGTCTTTTTTGCCGCATGGTCGATGCAGAAGCAATTTTGCGAGTGCAGGTTGGCGTTCTGAGATTTTCGAAACCGGAGTTTCAGACCGAAACAGAGTTGGCTATGTTACACCGTTGGGGAACATTTTGGTTTTTCTTGCCTCAGTTTTTAACCGGATGTCAGAAAAAGTGAATAACTGTATTTCTTGTGGGAAGCAGATACCGCATAGGGATTATCATACATTGTGTATACCTTGTTTAGGGCCTGAGCACGGCGTTGTTGGTTGCGCTCTTGTGCTAGATTTAACAAGCGCACTATTAAGAGGAGGCTAGATTGTGCTAGGTTAGTGTTTGGGAAGCGTTGCAATTATAATATGCCGTCGGATGCTCCGGCGCCCGCTTCATCCAAGAACCGCAAGGACAAAACAGTGAAGCCTAGGCTGAGGAACCGGCAGTCCCGGACGTCGGTTCTTTAGAAGGCTCAGGGGAGCCAGAGGTTTTGCCAGGAGTCTCTATGGAGTCTCAGGCAGATACTTTACTGTTACAGGATGTGCCCTCTCAGGAGGTAGGCCAGGCTGAGGGGCTTCTCAGGTAACTGTTCTTCCCTCTCTTCCCAAGGTAGTTAGGGCCTCTCCTTCTGTTGCCAAAGCTTCTTTTAGAGGTAGGCCAAGTTCAGCTTCTGTGGGGGCTTCTCCTAGCATTTCGGGCTCTGTGCCTAAGAAACATATGCTTAAAATGGCAGAAGATTTGATTACTCTGATTAGAGGTTCTATGCCCCGCCTGATAAGAGGCCTAGGGTGGAACAGGAGTTTGATAGTTTTGAACAGTGTTCACAGGCTTCAGAGTCTTCTGTGGAAGACTTGCAAGAGTTCCTACTTATTCTGATTCTGATGTGGATGATTCCACTCCTACAGCTTCTCCTCCTGAGGATTTTTCATTTTCAGAGACTCTTCACTCCATGAGGGAGCACTTTAAATGGGAAGGCCAGGATTACTCTGATTCAGGAAAAGGCTTAGGGAATTCTTGTTTTACCCCAGAATAGGCCCTTAGCTATTCCTCCTGTGTTGAATGTGGTGGAGGATGTTTTGCAGAGGCTTCCCTGAACCCTGACTCCTTGCCTCCTGCTCCTGTTAAGCCTGATAGGTATTATAGGGTGCCCGAAGCTCATAAGTATTTGTTTAAGAGTCCTAGGGCGGACCCAGAAACTGTTTCTCAGGGGCCTAAAGGTGTTAAAGCTTCTGTGGTTAAAAATCCTGTACCCTCTGATAAAGAGGCAAGGGCTTTGGATAGGTGGGGTAAGAAAGTGTATACTTCTTCCACTCTAGCCATGAGGCGTTGAATTGTCAGTTTCACATGCTAAAATATCAGAATTATCTCCTTTCACAATTGAAATCTAAGGTGGATGCTTTGGCGGAAGGTATTGAGTGTAAAGAATTGCTGGATTTGGTTCATGTGTCTGAACAAGTGGGTAAGCATTCTTTGCAGTGTGGTTTTGATGCTGTTCAGGCCTCCTCGAGGGTGGCTGCTACTAGTTCTGTTCTTCGCAGACATGCCTGGTTGAAGGATCAGAATTTAGCTGAGCATGTTAAGACCAGGATTTTGGATGCTCCTTTACAGTCTGATGTGTTGTTTGGACCGCCTGTGGAAGCAGTTTTAAAGAAAATGGAGGACAAAGCTAAGTCTATGCAGACTGTTAAAGATTTTGCAGGTGCAGCCTCCAAGTTTAGTAGAAATTGGCCTGCTAAGGGGTGGACATATCCTGCTTATGGTTCCCAGTCTAGGGGTAGGTCTAGACGTGGTAGGGGCAGGGCTCAAGGTTCATTTAGGCCTAGATCAGAGAGTTCACCTGCTCAGACTTCTGGTGAGGGCAGGGGTCAGTCCTTCGTAAGCAGACCCAATGACCTGCCTTTTCAGCTGCCAGTGGATTCTCGTCTGGCAGCTCCTTTGGGAGGAAGACTGTCTCTTTTCAAAGAAAATTGGGATTTAATCACTCAAGACAGATGGGTGCTGGATATCATTCATCACGGTTACAGATTTTATTTCCACACAATGCCCCCTTTCAAAGGCATGCCGGATGTTCCTCCTCCACAAAGAAAAGAGGCTCACAAACAAGTTTCTCAGTTACTCCAGATAGGGGCCATTCAGCCAGTCCCTGTATCAGAAAGGGGCTTCGGATTTTATTCTCGCCTGTTCCTAGTACCAAAGAAGGGGAACACGTGGAGACCAATTTTGGATTTATCTATCCTCAACACTTAACTGAACATTCCCAAGTTCAAGATGTTGACGTTACAACAACTGTTACCTCTGCTGGGCAAAGATCACTGGATGGTAACTTTAGATCTCAAGGAAGCTTACCTTCATGTGCCTATAAGGCTAGGTTGCAGAAAGTATCTGCGGTTTCGAACTGGAGATTTTCATTATCAGTTCTCTGCATTGCCCTTTGGCTTATCTACTGCGCCCAGAGTATTCACAAAGGTTCTGGCTCCAGTGATAGCTTACTTCAGGCTTCAAGGCATTCAAATCTATCCTTACTTGGACGACTGCCTGATTCTGGCTCAAGAAAAGGAAGACCTTCTACAGCATCTGGAATATGTCATAGCAGTGCTAAGATGCCTGGGGTATTCTGTGAACGAAATAAAGTCCAGTCTAGTACCCTCTCAAGACATGTGCTTTCTGGGTGTGAGACTGAATACAGCAGCCCAGATGGCCTTTTAACCCCGGACAAACAAAAGAGTCTGTCACTTTACTTCCATCAACTATCTCATCAGTCCGTGCTGACTGCAAGGACAGTCCTTCAAGCATTAGGGTTCATGGCATCTTGTATTCTAGTGCTTCCCAATGCCAAACTGCATATGAGGAAGCTGCAATGGTATCTCAAAATGTATGGACACAGCACTGCCAGGATTTGGACACTGTCATTCAAATAATACCTTGCCTTCAAAAGGAATTCTTGTGGTGGGCTCAGGAATGTCACCTAAACAAGGGACTCTCTGTGACCCGGCCAGAGGCGAGTCAGATTTTAACGACAGATGCCTCGGACACTGCTTGGGAGCTCATCTAAATGGAAAGTGGATACAAGACAAGTGGCCTGCCAGACTACAGCATCTACATATCAACATGAAGGAGATGTTAGCAGTCCAGTTTGCATTGATGGCTTTCAAGGAGTTACTTCTTCCAGGGCAGGTGTTGATTCTAACAGACAACACAACTGTCATGTGGTACATCAACAAGCACGGGGAACACATTCTTATCCTCTATGCAGGCAAGCAATGATTTTATGGGAGACTGCGTTAAACCTGCAACTAACTCTTCAGGCAAGGTTTCTGCCAGGAGCACAGAACTCCCTAGCAGATGTGTTAAGCAGACAAATCATGGATCCCCACGAGTGGAAACTGGATCTTCATGTATTTCAGAACTTGACAGTGTCATGGGGAACTCCAGACATAGATCTGTTCGCTTCTCCACTAAACCACCAGCTGCCAAAGTATTGCACAAAGGGGTTTCATCACACAGCTTGGAAAGTGGATGCTCTGTCTTTCAGTTGGAAAAACCTTCATGTCTATGCCTTTCCACCTCTGCCTCTTCTTCCAAAGGTATTGTTAAAGGTCAGACAAGACAGGCCAAGGATGATTTTGATAGCTCCAGATTGGCCTCGGCAACACTGGTATCCACTACTACGGAGTCTGGTAAGGAAGCCTCCATGGCCTTTACCTCTGATTCCTCATCTGTTATCTCAGAAGGATGGTCATCTGCTCAATGTCAAGCTTCACTCTCTTCATCTAACAGCCTGGCATATTCTCTCTTGAAGCACAGCAGGTCTCAACTTCCTCAGCAAGTTTTAAATGTGATTATGGAAGCTAGAAGACCTAGTACAAGGAAGGTGTGCGCAGACAAATGGAAGAGATTTTTATTTTGGAGTACAGCAAGGAATTTGGAGATTTCTGAGCCTAATTTGAGTGTGGCTCTTCAATATCTTACTGAATTGTTGGACAAAGGTTTGTCCTTCTCTTCCATTAAGATTCATGCTGCAGCAATTTCAGCTCATTATGATTGTGACCCACCTTTGTTTTCATCCTTTGTTCAAGCAGTTTCTTAGAGGGCAAAGAATATAAGACCCCCACGTAGAGCTCCTACTCCTGCTTGGGATCTCAATTTTGTGTTGGAAAAACTTACTCTACAACCTTTTGAGCCTGCGGCTACTGCTGAGTTGAAATACTTGTCATGGAAGACTGCTTTTCTGTTGGCCATTACTTCTGCAAGAAGGGTGTCTGAGTTGCAGGCCCTTATGGCAGTAGAGCCTTTTTTGATTTTCCATAAGGATAGGGTATCATTACGTACTAATCCTTCCTTTATGCCTAAGGTGGTTTCTAGTGTGGCTTTAAACCAAACTATTCATTTGCCTACTTTTTATGCAGATCCCCAAAATAAAGGGGAAAAAAATTTTGCACACTTTGGATGTACACAGGCAATTGAGATATTATTTAAGCAGGACTAAGGATTTTAGGCAGTCTCAGCAGTTGTTTGTTTCTTTTGCCTTGAGTTCACAGGGCAAGCCTGTGTCAAAACAAACTATTTCCCGGTGGATTGGCTTTTGCATTGCATTTTGTTATTCCCATCATGGCAAGGAGATTCCAGCTGGGATTAGGCCTCATTCCACTAGGGCTACTGCCACTTCTACAGCATTTCTAAGGGGGGTGGCAACTAAGGATATTTTGGAAGCAGCTACTTGGAGTTCAGTGCATACTTTCTCTAAGCATTATCATCTTCCTATCTACTCTAAGTCTAGGGCTGGTTTTGCCACTGCTGTTTTGCAAGGCATGTTATCAGCTCCTACTTCCTTATAATTTGCCAGCCTCCCTTTCCTCTGCTTTGGGATTCTACCCAATAGTCAGGACTGCAGCAATGGAAGGCGAAGAGCATAGTACAGTTTTGTACCTACCATAAATGTAGATGTTCGAGGATTCCATTGCTGCAGTCCAATTTACCCTCCCTCCTTCCCTCTGTGTTTAGAGGTGGTTGTGTAGGTGAGTTTACATGCTTATATTTTTTGTATATATTGTTGTATATATTGTACATGTTTTTTGGTGCAGGTTTTTTGGGACTTGTCTTTTTGGGTCTTCTGACATCTGGGGCAAGAAAAGACTGAGGAAATGGCGTCGGTCATGCGCATTAGTACCCTGACGTACTGACGTCAGTCTAAGGCGCCATGACCGACGTCAGCCTTATACTCTGGTATTCGGGCCGACTGGGACGCGGACTATACCCCAATAGTCAGGACTGCAGCAATGGAATCCTCGAACATCTACATTTATGGTAGGTACAAAACTGTACTTTCTGTTACTTTGAATGCAGTGGGTGGATTTTAAGGTTGTAGTGAGTATGTGTGGCACAAATGAGCATGCCGCGGTCTCCCACGATCAAGCAAGATTTGTGCAGTAGTTTTGTGGGAGATCTAATGATGAGATTAATGTTCTGGTTGGTAATTTTGATTAAAGGATGTGGATAACCAGGTATAGCATATGATTATAGAGGGTAGGAGAGCAGTAGTGCTAGACTTTAGTGTTTGAGGGTTTTTTTTTTGTGCGTTAAGTTGCTTGGATTGGTAGCTGTTGTAGATGTAATTTAGATTTCTTTCAGCTGTAATTAACATCTTGGCAAATATGTATATTCCTCCTTAGTGTCACCACATCAATATTTGTGTGTGTGTGTGAGCCTAGCCCAAAGTTTTGTGGCTTTCACCACCCCTTAAGTTTGAAAGGTACTGTGCCCATTAGTTTACCGTGCCTCTGTCCAGCAGTGACACTGAGGTGATCCCCGGAGTAAACCTGCAATCTCCCATCCATTTCTTTTGAACAGGGCCAGCGAGGTGCTCTGCCTCACATGTACTGGGATTTTGTTCCACAGCATAGGGAGTCTCTGGGTGATGAATCTGTCCCTCCAGCACGTCCTGTTTTTAACTGTGTTAAGGTTTAAGTCTCTTCCTCTTGTATTTCTTGTGGATTTACATTTTTTGAGGTGGAGCATGTCCATCAATTCCGGGTTTGACATGGCCTTGTATGTTAGGCACAGGTCACCTCTGAGCAGACGGTATGTGAGCTAATAGAGCTGGAGTTCCTTCAGTCGGGCAGCATAAGACATATTTTTGAGACCCTT
Organism: Protopterus annectens; assembly: GCF_019279795.1. Lineage (NCBI taxonomy): Eukaryota > Metazoa > Chordata > Ceratodontiformes > Protopteridae > Protopterus > Protopterus annectens. The sequence continues at coordinate 1,217,784,667 of NC_056744.1, forward strand.
TATCCTTTTGGTGAGGAACTTTTGGGACCTTTCCAATTGCTGCAGGTGTCGGGTAAGATGCATTCCGAATGGGGCATTGTACTCAATCCTTGGTCTGAGTGATGAGTACAGGGGAACAATGACCTCCCTTGATCTAGATGTGAATCCCTTCATGATCAGGTGGGCAATGTAGAAGGTTTTCCTAACTACCTTGGCAACGTGGGTGTCAAATGAAAGGTTACTGTCAACCTGGGTCCCCAGATCCCTGATAACCTCCTCTGTGCTTAGTGGATTGCCACCTATATGGTAGCTAGGAATAACCTTGTTTTTCCCAAAGGGTATGACTATGCATTTTTTGGCGTTTAACTTTAGGCCATGGCTCTGGCACCAGTTATCCGTTTCTATGAGACCCTTCTGGAGGATATCTGTGTCTGATGTGTTTTCAACTATGGCGCCCAGTTTGCAGTCATCTGCAAATTTAGTCAGCCATAATCCTCCTGTGTTTGCCTGTACTTCTGAAAGTAGTAGATGCCGAACAAGAGGGGCCTATGACTGAGCCCTGTGGGACACCACTTGTGACCCGGCTTGGAGTCTGACATGGCCAGCCACTCTGACCCTGTGGGTTCTGTCACTTAGCCAGTTTGCAACCCATCTTGTGACGTATGGGTTTACATTTAAGTTGGTGAGTTTTTCTATGATACCCGAGTGGGGTATTGTCAAAGGCTTTTGCAAGGTCAAGGTAGGCTGTGTGGACTGCCTTGCCCTCATCAATGGCCTTGGTGACTGTTTCAAAAAAATCAACCAAGTTCAAAAGGCATGATCTGCCCTTGACAAAGCCAAACTGGGTTGAATCCAATGTCTGTCAGTCCCCTATGTCTTTATTTATGAGTTCATTATAATCCTCTCCATAGCTTTGCAGACTAGGCTTGTCAAGCTGATGGGGCGGTAATTACCAGGGTCAGTGGAGGCACCGCCTTTGAAGTGGGACCACAGTTGCCCTACGCCACTCCTTGGGTACGTATCCTGAGGTGAGGCTAAGATTAAACAGCTGCCGTAACAGCGGGTTTAATTCCTCATTGAGTTCATGGAGCACACAACCAGGGACACCATCTGGTCCCATAGATGCTGTGTTTTTTGCCTTGGAGAGAGCAGTTTTCACCTGAGCATTTGAGATGTGTGGGAGGCTACAATCCGCTGGGATAGATATCTCCTTTTAGGGGGGAGAAATTTGCACTGAACCTGTCAGCCAGTATGAATGCGATCGTGCAGATAGCTGCATTTACCTCTGCAGATTAGTTTATGATCTGATCTCACCAAAGAGGGGTACACCTCTGGAGCTGAACATTGTGTCCCCATGTTCGTGATGATGAGATCTAGTTTTGTTTTCTCTTGTGGGGATGGTGACTAGTTGTTCCATGGCATTTGAGTTTATGAACTCCAGGAACCTTTGGGCTAGAGTGTTGGGGCTTGAGTAATGATCCCAGTCTATATTCGGGTAGTTGAAATCACCTAATATGATGGTGTTTGGAGATACATTTATCCCCTCGAGTGTCTTCAGGAAAGCCGTGTGATGTTCCTGAGTTTGAGAGGGTGGCCTGTAACATGCTACAAATTGCAGAGCAGTCTTTCCTAAGGTTACCTGCACCTGGATGGTCTCCGATGCTTCGTACGTTGCCACCAACCTGGATGTGTGGGTATCCTTGATGAATATGGATACACCCCCTCCTTTCTTGGTGTGGTCCAGATTTTGGGGCCGGAACGCATGATATGAGGTAAAATCTGATAGTGCCGGGGTGCTCTCAGGAGCCTTGAACCAGGTTTCAGTCACAGCACAGACATCTATGTTCTCCATACTGAGAAGGGCTTCGAGTGCATGCTTCTTGAGGTTTAGACTTCTGGCATTGAGCAGCATTACCCTTAGTTTATTTTCTTTTGTGTTCTAGGGTGGTAGGTTTAAAATTTGAGCCTTGCCTAAAAAAGGCACTATGGGGGTGGCAAGAGCTTTTGCCAATATCCGGAAGCCCAGGGGTGACAGGTGCAAGCCGTCCCTTGCAAAGCAGCGTGGCTTGTCCAGCATGTCATCCCAGGCAGACAGACATTGGATCCCCTTTGAATGACACCAGAGATTAAGCCAATTATTAAAGCTGATCATCTTGTTTCTGTATTGTGGCATCATTCTTGGTGAAGGTAGGATACTGCTCAGGGTCAGGGTCATACCTGTCTGGGCTTACATAATCAGAGAGCTCCTCTATGTCTCTTTTCATGTAGTCCAGGGAGGTACGTCTCGGGTCATTCACAACAGCATGGACAATGACTGAGTCATACTTGTACTTGCTGTCGAGTGACCTGAGTGCTTGCGTTGTGGCAGATTCTAGCGCCCGACACGCAGCTTACTAAGATCTTCTCCTTACTCATTCAGGTGAGTGGGATGTCAGTGTGTCTGATTATGGAGTCACCTATGACAAGTGTGTCTGGCATTGTGTTTGGCCTTAATGGCTGTGACCGTTTGGCACACTGACTTTGTGGTCTATGTGTTGCATGTGTTGTGTCATGAAGTGGCAGTTGTTTGGGTGTCTGCTTTGGTGGCCTCTGCTGTTTTGGTAGATTTTTGATCAGAGCCTCCGAGTATGTCTTTGTGTGTTTGTGTATGATTTGAAGTTGTGATAGTACTATGTGAGACTGGGTTTGTGGTGTGTGTGGTTTCCTTCTCCTCCTGTCTGGTCTTGCCAGTCTTATGTTGAGAGAGCTCGGCCTCCAGTTTGGCTCAATAGTTGCATCTCTCGCATGTATTTGTGTTTTGTGGGAGAAGGAGAGGGTTGTCTGTGTACATGAGGCAATTGTAACATTGCCTCAATATTCCCTGATTCACCATCTAGGCAGGAGAGGACGCTAGCAACTGACCCCTCGACATGCTAGAAGGAGATGACAAAACTTTCTGTTAATTGAGTTTGAAAAGACTCCGAGGGATGTGGGTGATTGAAAGAGGGGTTTTAGGCTGGTGGGGTACTATGTATAATAAAAAAGTGCTATATCCGAGTAGAAAGTACTTTAGGAGCAAGTGCAAGCTTCCTGGCTAGAGAATAGTCTCCTTAGGAATCAAGTATAGCTGGATCTTTCAGATAGAGAATAGGCTGTTCTGGTTAGAAGTAGAGTTCAAGAAGAGCTGTTCTAAGGGAAAAAAATGAAGAGTTGACAGCAACTCCGCGCTAAAGCGCGCTTTAGCGTGCTTTATAGCAGGGGGTATGTATGTATATATGTGTGTGTGATATATATATATATACACACATATATACATATACATACATACCCCCTGCTATAATATGTGTGTGTGTATATTTTTTTTACACTGGCTAAGCTGTTTTTTTTTTTTTTGGTTTTTGTAAAACTCACTAAACAGCTTAATGAGTGTAACAGAAGGGCTAGCTAGATCTTGATCGCACAGTTTTGCACACACAAGCTGCTGTTACTGCCAACAATCGGTGCTAGGTGCATGTGTTTTTGTGGGTATAACTGCAATCATAATCTACTTGGCCCTTTACACTCGCTACGCTGTTTTTTTTTTTTTTTTTGTAACAGTCACTAAACAACTTTAACGAGGGCTAGCTAGATCATGATCACAAACTTATGCAATATAGTACCATGTACTGTTGTCAGTCTGCACTGAAAGGAGAAGAAAAAACACCAATGGGGTATTCAGAAATAGTAAGTCAAGCCAGTGCCTTTTTCTTTTTAACCTGTATGCATGAAATGTGGCCAGAACTGCACCTCAATTTCAAACTTCAGTGCCAAAACATATCAGATCTATCCACATTCCATGATCCTATGTGGGGGGAACGGTCTCACAGTACTTGCACAAGTGCTCAGCATATCTGAACATCCCCTTGTCGTTCAGCAATTTGTGTGAACACAGAATGGTGTAAAAAGAGCAATGTTCCTTTCTGAAGTTATAGTGCATATTGTGCAATGACTACCTTTGGTTTCTTGATACTTTAGCTACATTACAGTCATGTTACCATGATTGTGGTAGTCACACTATTGTGTTTTAGTTAGAGGACCGTAGTACTGATAATTTTCTGTGTGTCTGTCTTTCTGTGTGTCTGTCTTTCTGTGTGTCTGTCTTTCTGTGTGTCTGTCTTTCTGTGTGTCTGTCTTGTGATGCTCACTAAACAGCTTTAACAAGTATAACAGAAGGACTAGCTAGATCGTGATCGCAGTTACCACGTGCTGTTAGTCCGCACTGAAAGTAGAAGAAAAAACACCGGGGGAGGTTTAACGCATCTAAAGATGCAACAATCAGCCCACATCAGATCTGCAATGAAATAGCACTGCAGTTATGGTCGTGTTAATGTTTGCGGTGTCATATTCGACAAAGGGATTGCCAATCTGTTATATTTGCTCTTTCGACTTTAGATTGATGTAGGACTGCGTATAGGAATCCCTGCAGGACTGAGTGAGGTGTTGCAGAGCTTTACCATGGAGGTGCTGAGAAACCAGCTGGGTGACCTGCTCAAATTGCCTTGCAGTACTTACAGTTGAAAGAGAATTAGAGTAAAGGAGCCGGATGCTTCCTCTTAGACTCGATATGTCTGTCATGCTTGAGGTTATAGTTTGAGTGTTTTAATTTGCAAAGGCTACGTGGTAGCAGGAATTAACATAACCGGTATTACTGATTACAACCATAGACAAACCAAGGCGATCAGAGGTTTGAGAATGTCAAACCAATATTCCCAGTTTACGAATAAAGCTTCCATGAAAGGCTCTGTTTGCACAGGAGCAAATTAGGTGACCAAGAACCCACACACCCTTTCTCTTACAATGGAGAAGCTGGCATAAGCTGCAAGCACCCATCATCCTCTGCCTGGCTTTTCCTTTGCCAAAGTAGCTAATAAAACTCAAATTTCCTGGATCTCATTCAGAGCTTCATCCCTGCATGGCATATAGCAGGGTTTGTTTTTGATATGTTTGGTTAGTTTATGCTTTATTAGTTTAAAGTTTTGAATGCAATGAGTAAAATATTGTAAAACAGATTGTTTTCCTTCTCGGTAGTTTAATTTTTGGATCATTCAGATAGATTATGTATTCAAAGGTAGTTCATCTGCTGTAATACAGTTATTGCCAGGATAGTTTAAGAAGGTTGATACAATACCAATTGCTTTGCGTCCAGTTCTGAAATTGAAGTGTAGAGTTTTGTGTCTGTAATTGCAGGACAGCCACAGATAAACAGTAGTTAATGTCTGTTACAAGTTATTTTGATTTACATCTAGTAATTTGGATCACATTTTTGTAACATTGTAGTTTGCATAATCAATGTCTGGTTAATTGATAACTCATAGAATTAAGGTATTATCTTTAGTATTAGCCCTGTAAGCCTTGTAAGGAAGTTTCACGATGTCATGTTCAGGCTTATATGATGCCATTTTATCTATATCTCTATATCTATATCTATATCTAAGCTTCAATTCCAAGTTTATGTGTATAATTGTCACAACTACTATATACACAGACTTTATTACACTCACCCCTTTGTATCAAGCTGCATAACACTCTTCCTGGGTAAGTGGACATTTCTGTTTAGCATCTGCCTCAGGATATTTTATTAATATTTGATAGGGAATAGAGGAGGTTATGTGATTTTCACTCAATCTTTTAATGTTTGAAAAAAAAATTAAAAAGGAAATTTGGTTTAATTTAATGCCATTAAACTATAAGCTATTTATAACAGTTATACAGAACAGACTAAGGAAGCATTTAAGGAAGTTTAATTCCAGGCATACCATAGATGTAGTTTAATGCAGGGTAGAAAATATTTTATTAAATCATTAAAACACATTGTGATATTTTTTATTTTTTTTAATGAGGCGGAACAGTTTTGTTACTAATTATATTTGTTAACCAGGTAGGCCCACTGGACACGGTCACTTTTCAGGGGTGACCCCTGGTACAATTGATGGTTAAGTTACTTGATCACGGTCACATAGTGGGAAATTAAAGGCTGAGGGCAAGAAACCCTGTATCACAGGAAGTACAGCTCCAAACTTTTATCCTTTGCACCAAGTGCCACCAATTTAGTTATATTGTATGTTATATTTCTTTCTTGCCTTTTAAGTCTGACTGGGTAACAGCCCATTTTCAATGGAGGCCTAGATAGAAGTTCTGAAGTATTACAAAACATTTTAAAAACAATTTTACAGTCTTTAAAAATAATATGAAAAATAATTACAGTTTAAATTAAAACACTACACATAATATGTAAACATTGGTTAAGAATAGATACAATAAGGGAGCATTTAGAAAATTTATAGAGAAATTAAAGGTAAGCTAGTACAATAAAACATAAATTGTAATACTAAGCAAGAGAAAAGCAGGTTTGTGGTATATTTAGAGAGAAAGCCAGGGAGACGAAATTGATAGAACGAAGTAAGTGAAGAAGGGAGAGCAAGGAGATGAAAGGTATGAACAGCTATTTGTTCACATTTAAGGATATAATTGTCCTGGCATTGAGCAAGAACAGAGTCAGCTTTTGGCTAGGAAACCTTTCCGAATGATTTTGAAGGATGGGGGAGGTACTGACCTGATGGATAGAGATAAGTAGTTCCAGGCCTTAGCAACTTTGTACAAATACAGACACCCAACATATTTAAGTTTGTATACATCTGTGCCAGCTTTTCCCAGGTGTGTGTGTATGCGTGTGTGCGTGCATGTGTGTCAGCTGCTGGGAACAGAGACACAGAGCTTAAAAGTGATCAGTGTGGAGTTTTGTGTGGGCCAGAAGAGAGAAGGAGAGGGCAGCCTCAGGTCTTAACCATGTTCCCTGTGTGGTACAGGGAGCTACATCTGAAAATACTGTGTGAATCCATTTTTGCTCTTAGTGACCGTCCATTACCGGGGTCAGTGGTGAGGATTGAGTCCTTGATTGCTGGCCTGGACAGGGTCACGTTACAGTTCTAACCAATTAAGGCTTGCTATTGCAATGCAGTGGTAGATTTAAAAGAAGCATACCTGCACATCCCAATCAGGGAATCTTGCAGAAGATACCTACGCTTCAAAGCAGGCTACTCACACCTAGTACCCTGTCAACAAATTATATTCCTGGGAGCAAGCTTGAATACAACATCCCAGATGTCTTACCTCACGCCAGAAAAGCAAATTAATTTGGCAACCTACTTCAAACAAGTGGCCACAAAATCCCTGCTATCTGCAAGACAAGCACCGCAAGCCTTAGTGTTCATGGCCCCCTGTATTCTTCTAATTCCATATGCAAGACTGCATATGAGGAAACTACACTGATACCTAAAAAGCCTATGGTCTCAACATTCAAGACCTAGAAACAGTGATTCCTATCATACCTTGCCTACACCTACAGTTCCTTTGGTGTGCAGAGGCCTGCCACCGAAACAAGGGACTACCTTTCACACCATCCCCTGCCATCCAAACCCTAACAGATGCATCATACTATGCATGGTGGGCTCACCTGGCAGGGAAGTGCATTCAGGGCAAATGGAGCACAAGACAGATGCACCTGCAGATCAAGCAAAAAAAGTTAGTTGTACAGAATGCTCTGACAGCCTTCAAGGACCACATTCTTCCATGCCAACTAATGGTAAAGACGAACACCACCACTGTTATGTGGTACATAAACAAGCATGGGGGGGTTCACATTCTTACCCCCTCTGCAGACTAGCCATGGCATTGTGGAACACAGCCTTGAGCTACCAAGTGCACCTACAAGCTCAATTCCTGCCAGGAAAATTAAATACACTGGCAGACGGACTAAGCAGAAAACTCATGGACCCACACGAGTGGAAACTGGAACCAAGGATTTTCAACATGTTGACAAGCAAATGGAGCAGCCCAGATATAGACCTGTTTGCCTCTTCCCAGAACTACCAAGTGGACAAATTTTGCACAAAGACTCACCACAAACAAGCCTGGAAAGTGGATGCTCTGTCCTTGAGCATCAGTCTATGCCTTCCCCCCTCTGCTCTCCAAAGTACTATTAAAAATCAAACGGTACAAACCAAGGATGATTTTGATTACTCCAGACTGGCTGCACCAACACTGGTACCCCCTCCTGCGTAGCGTCACGATTATCTCCATGGCACCTGCCTCAGACTCCTTCCCTGCTGTCTCAGCAGGAGAAACAGATTTTCTGTTGATATGCTGTCTGGATATGCTGTCTGGTGTCTGAATATGTTGAGTTGTGTCTGGGTTTGGGTGGCTGTCACTTCTAAGCTTTATGGTTTTGGATGTGTAAGGGTACAGGCAGAGGAATATTTCTTTGATTTTATGTTTAATACCCAATTTTGAATAAATAGCTGTTGCTTTGAATAATTATACTTAAACAGTAGGATATATGCATGCTGATATAGATAAGGTGTTGTATATGGGGTGTGATTGAGAGATGAGGTCCAGAAGTGGAAGTTTTACTGGAAATGAGAGTAATGGGTGTTGGTAGAACACTAGGTGTACAAGTAAGAGAAGAGGTATTAGTATGAGGAATTGAAGGAGAAACATTTCTGAAATATAAGAAACAGATGGAATGAGGAATACAGGGTAAGGATTTAATTAAGATAGGAAGTTGGGAGAATTTATTAGAGGAAGGTAGAAATTGAAATGTAGAAATAATATATTTTGTTGAATCTGTAGGATTATAGGTAATTTTGAGATGTGTGGGTGTTTAACAGTATAGGCTTGAGGAATATTGACATGGATGAGCAGTATAGTGAGATGACCAGAAAGCTGAAATATATTTAAAGAGGAAAAGATGAGAGATAAATATTAATGTGATTGTAGTTTATGACAAAAGATTGCAGACATGGATGGAAGAGGGAGATTTGCTAATAAATTTATTAGAAGTACTGTATTAAAAGGGTCTAAGTAGGAGTCAATCTAGTATAAAGCAATATTAGGGACAGAGACTGTTTTGGAATTATACTAAATTCTAGACAGAAGATGGGAATAGGTGAATGGAAAACAAGAGTGATTCTATGATAATAGTAAATTTGCTTCAGGATGTGTAGAGACTGGGTGTCACTGGTAATAAGTATACATTAAAAGCAAAATAGTAGATTAAGGTGAGGTGGGCAGGAAGAAGAGGTAAGGTAGGAGAGTGGAGTGTCGCTTAGCATAGCAAGGGTGAGCTTAGGTTGCTTTTCACCCTTAGGCTCTTTATTACAGAAAGCAATAGGCTTATACCTGGCACTCAGCATGAAGGCGCAAAGTAAAGCAGATTTTATTAAGTAACTTAGCCCTCTTTTGCTCATTATTTTGATCCACAGGTGGGTTATAATATTAGTATCTCTTATTTTCTACCTTCAACGTCACACAGCATTAATTATTTCCTCTTATTTCCTCTCTATACTCTGTCTGGACAATAACAGGCTAGCATTCCCTAATTTTGCTTTCATTTTTCCTCACCTGTCTCACATGTGTTTTGTGATCTGTAAACAGTTTACTTTAACTCTGAAAGGAACATGGATAGAATTTATTCTTAATCTGTACCTCACATTTGAAGAAGTTACCTGCTACCCATCTTCTGGTTTTGTTTCCTTGTTATTTTTTTGTCTATTTGTTATAACATCATCAGCAACTTAAAGCAAAGCAAAATATGGTGGCTATGTTAACTCTCCCTCTCTCTCTCTCTCTCTCTCTCTATATATATCTATATATATATATAGATATAGATATAGATATAGATATATATACATATAAAATACAAGTAAAGGTATGCATATATAGCAGTTGAATAAAACCACCAATAAATCTTATAGTTTATAAAAACATTCAAAAACAATATACTAATAAAACACATTCTCTACAAATGTATGTATGTAGTTATGAAAAAATATATTAATATTGTTTTAAAGTCTTTCAAGTACATTTAAAATTAAGTATATCTTTTGATTGTGGATAACCTCAGGCATTATACATTTGATACTAAAAATGCACTTAGTTTGAAAGGATTAAAATGGCAAATGTTGGGTAGTATTTTTATCAGTTAAACATGGGAGCAGCATGAACTTATGCAAGACGCAGACATACACATGAAGAGGGATTCGTTACGTACATATGCTGAATATACATGCTACCCTTGAAAAGTTCCATGCAAACTGAAGAGATGGATGTAATTGTTATACCAGTGGTATAGTAGTGACTTCCACCTTTTGAAATTCAAAGTTGTATTCTGCTATGAAAGTGCATGTTGAGCACATAAGTTATAAAAAGGCAAGCACTGACATTTCTATTCACTTTGTAATCAGAAAAGATGCATTGTTTGTCTGTGAATATCTTTGGTTCACACCTTGAGAGGATTAATTTTGTAGTTCTGCAAGTTGATGCAAAGAATGTCATTCAGATCCAAAACAGATACAGGGAACGCATTACAGATTGGATGAGTGAATGTTCTTGAGCACATTAAAAAAGGCATGGGCATTAAGAGGTATTTGTTGAACCTATGTCTCACAAACTGGAATGGAGAAATGCATGAATATCCTGTATCTGGACTGCACCTCCGTGTCTGAAACAAACCCCATTTCCCTACTTGAAAAAGCAAACTTTGTTTTGATTCCTGCTGCAGGAATCCTGCACCAATTCAACATCCGACCGTCCCTCCAGGCATCATCACGATGTGATGAGCTGCCATCTTGCTTTCCTTTTCCTCGTGTGCTTTCCTGGCAGTGGCTGGCTAAAGATTGCCATGAGGATGAGGCGGCCTATAATTTATAAAAGATGAGTTGAAGAAAGTGACTGTGATATAACTATTTTTCCACTTATTGTTTTTAGATCGTTTATTAAAATGTCAGTGTTAATATTTTATTTCTTTGATAATTCATGTCTTTTGAACATTGTTACACGTTTTATATTTATATGATAAACAAGAAAGCCCTCCATTTATATTTGTGACTTTTCCTATTTTGCACATTGTCGAATATCATTGTAAATTTAGAACAGATGTACGATTGCTATTGTTTTGTTTTTAAACTGTTGTGTTTGGGTTTAGCTTTTAGTGTTTAACCAATCACAGTAAGCTAAAAGATAATTTGCTGCTGCCTTGATGTACTGGGTTCATCCATATGCTTTTAGTCTTTAGCACTGAAACCATGACTTTATTTATCCCTTTGTTTTTGTAGCAGTAAGACTGCTTTATACATTTTCAGTCACTGTTTCTCTCTCCCTTTTGGCAAGGTTTTGTTATTGGACACACCGTGTGTCTGTGTCATTTAGAGGAAGAGTTCTTAAGGGAGTCCTGCTACATTTTTAATTTTTAATGTTTCACTGACTATATCTTTGCAGAAAAGGTTAAGTTGTGAACTTTACTGTAATTAATTTGTTAATGTAATGTGTCTGGATAATTGTGGGCAAGTAAGTTAACATTTAGGTATCAGGTAGACTGCCAGAGGTAGTGGTGTGTGTTGTTCTTGTTAGTATTAAATCTAAGAATCTAAGACTGAATATTGCAGCCAGAGAGGAGTATTTATTTATCTGCTACATTTTTAACCAGATTTCTGTAATGATGATTATGTCAGGGAGAGTATAGGGATATGGTCCATATGGATGCATGTGTATCTTGAATTTTACTGATGAGGCTCCTTACATTTGCATTTAAGAAAATGAACCAGAGTATCTTTTTGGGAAGAGTGGACAGATGTAGTGGAGTTGGCAAATGGGAAGCTGAATTTGGTGTGGTGGTCCTGGACTGGGATTTTGGATGTATATCTCCACACTCCACAGGTAGATAATGAGTTGAAATGGAAGTAGGTATGAAGGACACTGTATACTGACAAGCATAATAATGTGGCAAGACTGTTGTACTGGGCATTGTAGATGAAACACTGAAATGATTGTTTTATAGCAACAATCTCTTCATTAGTTTCAGATCTTTGTAATGTGGAATTCAGATGACTACTGCAGAGATTGTGCATATGGAGTAATATTGGTGGATTATAATGATAGAAGTTTGAGTGGCCTTTTATGTTTGAAATGTTCTGAACTAGGCAGTTTGTCATTACTGGTTCATATGTTTTGAATTGTTTCACTGCTTACTGGAAAAGGTTCAAAACTGTAAATTTAAAATACACTCTAACAGGTGGTGCAGGTGCTGTACAAGGGATATAATTCAATTATAGTTTCATAGGTAGGTACTAGGCTATTGGGCCTATATAAGCCTAACCAAAGGTACCCTGGCTTTCGCCACCCAAGAAAATTTTTCCTGTGCCACTGTCAAGCATAGCCACAGAAGTGATCCACGGGGTGAATTTCCTATCTCCCATCAGGAACATGAATCACCATACTTTTGCATGGGCCTAAAAATGTGTGCATTTGATATGCTTTGAAAACAGCCCAAAGGTAAACTTAACCTGCCACTGCCCAGATGCATTCTCTTTGAATGTGGGTTTCAAGCTGTTTCCATCAATGTGTGAGTATCAAAAGCAGAGAACTTTTAATGCTAAGTCTGTTTTCATTGCAAGACTGTTGCTTTGTTTAGTAAATGTGAAATGCGTGCTGCAGTGTTTCTGCTATAAAATTTGAAATAAAAGTTGTGAATTAAATCCAAATATCTGTAATCATTGTAGAAGTAAAGCATAAGACAGTATGCATACTGATAGATTTGAACAGTGTCTGTGGCAAATGGTGAGAAATAACCAAGTAATGGGACACTGCTGGAATGGCTGTGTGTGTGTGTGTATGTGAGGGACTGTGTGGGGGCGGGGCTGTGTGGGGTAGGGGCAGTGGGGGTAGGGGGTGGGGCTACGTGGGCGGGGCTCTGGGTTTTGCACCCCCCTGGAAAAATTCCTGTGGGCTCCCTTGCTCACAGGGTGGATCTAATCACACAAGACAAGGGATCTTTTATCCATCCCCACTTATCCACACTTGAAATGACATTGTGGATGATAGGATTTTGATTCACCATTGATACAATTTCTTTGAGGACATGCTGCAAGTTCTGCAGGTGGCTGGGAAACATATGACTTGGAAATCCTACTTATCCAAATGGAGGAGTTTTTCTTTCTGCTGTCTCTCTGAACCTAGACCTACTTGCTCTCGATGCTACTTTGGTTTTCTTTATTTGGGTGAAACGCTCAATGCTGGTTTGGCAGGTGCTTCTATTAAGGCCCACCTATCTATGCTTGTCTACTTTTTTCATAGATTCATAGTTAAGTACTAGGCTATTGGCCCAGTACCTAGCTAAAAGGTACCCTGGCTTTCGCCACCAAAGAAAATTATTTTCATGTGCCACTGACGAGCAGAGCCACAGAAGTGATCCCCAGAGTGAATCTCCCATCCAATCATCAAGATTTATCTTGAAGTGATAATGAGGTCACTTACCGTGTTAATATTGTCTGATTTAAAGCTCTACAGTATAGTAGAGACATGGCTGAGCTGGAGGTGGGGTGATACACTGCACATCTCCATTGCATACCCACCTTCTGGGGATAACATTAGTTCTGCAGAAGGGAGAGTGGAATAGGTCATAAATGACCCCCCCCCCTTTTGGACCGATGCAGAGATATGCTGAGATCTGGATACCTAGTTGCACAGCCAGCCCCAGGTTGAGTCCAGTGGAAAGTGTTAGCATTTATCTCAAAGCCTCTTTAAATATCAGTTTGTTAGTTGTATAGGAAACTGATTTGTTGTAGATTTGAAGTGTACACTTTTCAGTGGAAAATGTTAGCATTTATCTCAAAGCCTCTTTAAATATCAGTTTGTTAGTTGTATAGGAAATTGATTTGTTGTAGATTTGAAGTGTACACTTTTCAGGTAAGCAGAATTTTTGGTAGATGCACTGGTGTTTAAAAGTGAAATTATGACTGGCTGCACATTGCATATTTGTTTTTCCATAGAAATTTTTTGTGGACAGTAGAACCTGTTAGCTTAGCTGTGAACCGTGCCCAGTGAAGAAATTGTGGGCTAAGGTTTAGGATGTCTTATTTGGCCTGTGACTAGGGAAATTTTATGCATGCCTTTTTCACCCTTCCTGCCATTTTATTACTCTTGTAATCCACTATAAACTAAATATTAAAAGTAACTAAATATATACATATATTTTAGTATACCAGAAAATCCCATAGATTTGTATGTAGAATTTTAAAAGATGTGAGAACAATGGAAAGGTGGTGCTGGTGATGAGGTTACAATGCTGATTTAGAGTAAAGGAAATTGATGCAAAAAAATGAAGGGACTTGCATGACGGATGCAGTAAAGGTATGCTGTCATTAAGGGAAGAAAAGTAAAATATTGTGTTGGAAGGTTTTTGTGGTAAGTTAAATAAAGGAATGTCTAACCATGCAGGGTTACCAGTACTTATTTAAGGGCTGATTTAAGGCAGTAGACTGTGTAAGAAATGTGATATTAATTAGTTAAATGATCTGGCTGTATTTGGAGCATGTTGTCTTTGGATTCTGGTGTTGTAGGCAGTAGCTTATTCACTTTTTTTTTATGAAGTTACATAAAGCTGTATCATGAGATCTGCTGGAGCAAATGTTTTTAAGTGGGTGGTAATTTTGCTTCCTACTGGAGTTATGGCATTTATGTAGTTGTCATCTAGCTGTGTCATGACGGACCTTGCAACTAAAGCTTACATGCATGTAATGTAGATCATTTTAATTGAGAGCTGCTCTGTGATAAGTGCATAGAAGTAAATTTGCCTGACTTGAATTTTGGTATAGTAGTAGTTTTGGGGAATTTGATGGCATATTCCTGACCTCTTTTTTTTTTTTTTTTTTTTCCCAAGATGCATTTCACAACCTTGGCGATTCATAATGTTGTCTAAATGAAAACAGACTACGCCAACACACTCCCATTTGCAAACATTATGCATCACATATCTACCTAATTAAATTCAGTTAGATGTTACATAGCTCATTTAAGTCTTGCTGCTTTTCAACCTGTAATGTGCTCTTACAATTCCCATTGTTTTCCTATGTAGTTGGCTCTTACTCTTTTCTAAAGATCTCAATTTCAGTTTTATCTTTACTATATTCACTGCTTGTAGTGTAGTTGGTTTTGATTTTGATTTCCATTTTCTAGTAATTGTTTTTTTGGCAGCCACCATAATTAGACACAGCAAGGCGTTACCATGTGTAGTCATTTCCAAAGACCTTCTGTGTTAGCCTGTACTTCAGAGAAGTAGATACCAAACAGAAGAGGACCCATGACTGAACCCTGTGATACTCCACTTGTCACTGGTCTGAAGTCTGATTTAGAGTCTGCTACTTTCACAGTGTGGGTTCTGTCGGTAATAGGCATGTATACCTAGTTTAGTGAGCTTATCTATAATTCCAGAGTGGGGGATGGTGTCGAACGCCTTGGCTGGATCTAGGTAGGCTGTGTGAACCACCTTACCCTCATCTATGGCTTTGGTGACTACTTCAAAGAAGTCTATCAGGTTTAGGAGACATGATCTGCCTTTTACAAACTCAAACTGTGTGGTGTCCAAAGTTTGGAGATCTCCTATGTCTTTGAGTTCCATGATCCGTTCCATGGCCTTGCAGACGAGGCTCGTCAGGCTAATGGGGTGGTAGTTCCCTGGGTCTGTTGTGGTCAGGAAATCCTTCTACGTGGCACACCATCACAAAAGGTTTCTCATCCTGAAAAAGAGGTTTCCCAATACTCATGACTCATTAGATCCATTATAGAGTACAACGCCCCTTTTGGTATGTAACTCACAAGACATCTACAATAACTGGAAAGGCTGCAAAAATACCTCACAAAGAGGATTACTGGCCTCAAACAGATGCCCTACGCAGACAGTCTCTAAAAACTCCAGCTTTACTCCATCGGCTATTTCAAAGCCAGAGCTGTTGGAAATGCTCCACTTAAAGAAATACCAGTCTCTCCAAGCTACATGCTCTAGGGACCTAAACCTTGTCACCTCAAACTGAACATGCTGGAGGGAAAGAGTCCTGTCCCAGTGACTTCCCATACTGTGGAACACACTACCTATCTTCTCATTAGCACTCTTCAAGAAAAATCTTGATTGGATGGTTAAATAGGTAATTCACCCCGGGGTTCACTTCTGTGGTTCTGCTTGACAGGGGCACAGGAAAATAACTTTCTTGGTTGTCGCAGGCAAGCGAAGCAGATCAGGCTTGTTAAGCTTATGGGGCGGTAATTTCCATGGTCCGTAGAAGCACCGCCTTTGTGAAGTGGGACCACAGTTGCCGTACGCCACTCCTTGGGCACGTATCCTGTGGTAAGGCTAAGATTAAACAGCAGCCTTATGTGCGGGTTTAGTTCCTCATTGAGTTCGTGTAGCACACAGCCGGGGACACCATCCGGTCCCATGGATGCTGTGTTCTTAGCTTTAGACAGAGCAGTTTTCACCTGCGCATTTGAGATGCTGGGGAGGCTACACTACGCTGGGATAGTTATCTCTCCTTCTGGGGGGGAGGTAGGAGTGACGTTTGCACTGAACTCAAGTTTGAATGTGCTGCAACATTAGATCAGTTATACATACTGTTGTGTTCAAGCCCTTATGCTGCATTTCATTTTATGGGGTCCTGGCAGGAATATGTTAAGGACAGTATCACTGATATTACAGCTTCTAGTAACAGGTAAACAAAAGGATAACAAAATATTTACTGCAACTTGCTAAGAAAGAGCAAACCTACAGGTAGCCAGTTAAGTGAAAGAAACCAAAAAGCCAGAGAATCATGGAAATTATTTACGACCGGGAAAAAAACGTAATTACATCTGATAACAGGTTATGTTACATTTCAATATGTTCATTTTATTCAGTAGTAGTGTAGTAACAGCGATGTTTTGAAACACAGAAACTTGGTATGTATTACTTGTATATTCTGCATGGCAAATGATACTTAGGTGGTGTATCGCTTGCATACCTCTCTTGTATTTGCACCAGATACCGCTAGTATGCAGTGCGGGAATAAACTTATTAAAAATTACCCTCGTATCAGAGGTGGCAGTGCAACATATTGATAGTGTCTTAACCTGAGAGTAGCTTTAAGCAAGCCCCATGTGAAACCTGAACAAGCACCTAGAATTCAGTGTAGCTTCCACATTAAGTCTGAAGATGAATTCACATACATGAACAAGAGTAGATGCATATTCATGGCTAAAGGTATATGGGCAAGGCAGGTGGTTACTACACTGCAAAACTGGTATGTAATGGTGGATAATTAAAGCCATAGCACCAATTCAACTGTAGTCTGGCAAATATTTGGTAAGGGATTTAGTCCAAGCACAAATATTTCAACAGTGATTCTTTGCAGTGTCATCCATTATCTGATTCAAGGTAAATTAACCTTGATGTCCTTTATTAAAAAAAATATTATTTTGTGAGAAGTGACTTCTGGACACGAAAAAGAAGGGGAAAATATAGCAATCTTTGTATGTACAAAGACAAAATCCAGGGACACTGCAAAATGTTTTTGCAAACCAACCAGTGCAGTAAAAAAATATGTAGGCAAACACTGAATACCAACACACTTTGCACATGTAAATCATTTTAGCAAGGTGGAAGCATGAAGTGATACCTTAGACACTTACACTAATAAAGATCTAAACTGGTTTAATATTTAAAGTTTTATTTAGCTCCCTGGTGCAAGATCTTACAGAAGTTGCTATATAAACTGGATGCTAATGCAGTCGAGTAAGGCCATGGCTACAGTGCAGCAAAAAAAAATGTCCCCTGTAACAAAAGAAATGCTAGAGCAAAGATTGAATTACATGAGTCAAGCACCCTGCTGAGATCTGCCAGTCAATGCAATTACCAAGTCAAATTACCCTCAGGACTTTGACAGCTAGGGAAGCTAGGTGTTGCGGGGGAGGGGAGAAGTAAAAAGACTAGAATTCATTGTCTCACAAATTAGTGCCATTTAAACTAAATTAGGAAAAAAGGCAGCAGTAAACAGCACTTTGTGTGTGTTCTGTGACATTTGCACTGTTTCAGTTTTAAGTAGTCATTCAGCAGCAGGGAATGTTACTTTAACTGTTCTGTTTTACTCAGAACTTTGTACGCATGCAACATCTATGAAATGACAAGAGCTTTAGGCAAATGGAGGCCTGCATGATACAACACTTGTGACCAAAACAATGACTTGTGGGATACTGAGTGGCAACCTGATTTATCCAAACCACGTCAATATGCTGTACTCCAGGTGGTCAGAGTCTGTAATTACATATAAAAATATTTAAAATCCTGTAAATAATCCCAGAGTGCTGTTAAAGTGTAGGAAACATCATGCCATGATGTTTTAAACATGTTTTTTGAGTCTGTGGGTGCGGTCCTCCTTTAAGTACACAGACAAGTGATCCAAGTAAAACAAAAATAGAGCAATAGTTTCTTCACAAGCTTTCTAAGGGAGTGGTTTATTGTGCTGTAAAACAGTGTTATTGGTACACATGTTAAATTTACATCCCTTCCCTCATCAGTGTGACATTCGAGCTGGTCCTGCCCTACTTAGTAGCTGTCATAATAATATAAGCCTTATGTACTTCAAAAAAAATTTATAATGATGTGGTACCTCTTATTTAACCAGATTATTAAGTCTGTGATTTTATCCAAGACAATATACTACATGGCTGAAATGGTCCATTTGGCAATCAAAATATATATATAAATATATACATATATATACACTTTGCATGTAAAAAAACATTTGTAAAAATAATATTCTATTTTCATAACCTCTTGTTAATAATGATCGCTTTCGTCCTTCTAGACTTCTTCAGGTCTGTGTACAAGAACCCTAAAAACTATCTATAAAAATATTATTGTATAATTGATTAGTATTGTTATTGCACATCATTTTGAATAATGTGGAAAAGAAAGAACAAGAAAAAGAAAAAATAAGAAAAAATGTATGATGATTGAAACAAAATACACATTTAAATTAAAACTGATTTAAAATGGTATTTAAAACCAACTGGTAGAATAAAATAAAATTAGTCATGTAAACAATGTGGCACTTTCCTAAGTTCCAGTACACCTTTAATTGAACAGTAGTAGTTTAGTCCAGGCTTCCTAAAAGAGTTCAACTTTAATTGCCACATGAGTTCATGTTTCTCCAGATATTCGGGATGTCTCCTTCAAGATCACCCATGTCTATGCGATCCAGGATCTGGAACTTAAAACCTGTGTGTCTTTTATGAAGAGAAAGGTGTTTGATTTCTGCATTATTTTTACATCATACAGAGCGGATTTCTGACTTTGATTTGTGATTTTTGTCTTGTGATAAAATCACAGACTTAATAATCTGGTTAAATAAGAGGTACCACATCATTATAAATTTTATTTAGAGTACATAAGGCTGTAGGGCAGGACCAGCTCGAATGTCACACTTATGGGGGAAGGGATGTGAGTTTAACATGTGTACTAGTAACTGCGGTGGTGGTGCTGCGGTAGCGTTGTCGCCTCACAGTAAGACGTCCTGTTCGATTCTCAGTTAGAGCATCTTCTGTGTGGAGACATGCGTGAATGGGCGTACCTTCATTGAAGGTTGTGCATCAGGGCCGGCAACTTGGCACATAAAAATCTACTGCCAATCATTAGCGGACCGGAGTTGCATTGTGGCGACCCCTAACCAGGAAAAGCTGAAAGACACAACAGCAGCAACCAATAACACTGTTTTACAGCACAGTAAACCACTAGCTTCCCTGATAAAAACTGCGCGTGTATGTGTGTATATACATATATATATATATATATACATATATATATATATATTTAGAAAGCTTGTGAGGAAACTATTGCTCTGTTAATTTTGTTTTACTTGGATCGCTTGTCTGTGTACTTAATAATGGATTTTCGACTGGAAACAGACTGCCTGTCTTGCTTGGATTACTTTTGAATACTTAGTAATTCTGTACAATATTTCAAATTGTATATTTTTTATTGTTTTTTTGACTTAAGACGAGTTTATGTTCACTACATCTACTACTGTTGTCTGATCTGATTAATAATATACAGTGTTTAACTAGAGATATATGGACTGAAAATCTTCCACACAAAGAAGTTTCTTACACTGTTTTATATTTATATCCCTACAGTTGGGATCGATAGTGTCATTATGGACTAGCTCACAGCATTGTTTGGTATTTCCTATTTTTTTAATGTAGTTAAAGATTTAAGATTTTAATTGTTTTTGGTTTTAGCTGCTATTTTCAACAGTTGTTTGGTTTTGACTGTGGTGTTTTTTAGTTCGTTACGGATTTTTTTGATTGAAAGTAATGTCAAAGTCACAGTTCTCTGTGAATAGTGTCCCCCAGTACCTAGCTGTTGAGTAGATTTTCTAATAGAACAGTCAGGTGGTAGCCTACACTACCACAGAATAGTCTAGTAGTAGCCTACACTGCCACAGAATAGTCAGGTGGTAGGTAGCCTGCACTAACACAGAACGGTCCAGTCAGATGGTGGCTTGCCCTACCACAGAGCGGTCCAGTCAGGTGGTAGTTTGCACTACCACAGAATGGTCCAGTCAGGTGGTAGCTTGCACTACCACAGAATGGTCCAGTCAGGTGGTAGCTTGCACTACCACAGAATGGTCCAGTCAGGTGGGAGCCTGCACTACTGCAGAATGGTCCAGTCAGGTGGGAGCCTGCACTACCGCAGAACGGTCCAGTCAGGTGGTAGCCTGCACTACCGCAGAACGGTCCAGTCAGGTGGTAGCCTGCACTACCGCAGAACGGTCCAGTCAGGTGGTAGCCTGCACTACCGCAGAACGGTCCAGTCAGGTGGTAGCCTGCACTACCACAGAACGGGCCAGTCAGGTGGTAGCCTGCACTACCGCAGAACGGGCCAGTCAGTTGGTAGCCTGCACTACCGCAGAACGGGCCAGTCAGTTGGTAGCCTGCACTACCGCAGAACGGGCCAGTCAGTTGGTAGCCTGCACTACCGCAGAACGGGCCAGTCAGGTGGTAGCCTGCACTACCGCAGAACGGGCCAGTCAGGTGGTAGCCTGCACTACCGCAGAATGGGCCAGTCAGGTGGCAGCCTGCACTAGCACAGAACGGTCCAATCAGGTGGTAGCCTCCACTAGTGCCAAACAGGAGAGTGGGGTGGTAGCCTGCACCGGACTTTTCTGTGTTAGTGCGAGCTACCCCCCCCCCCCGACTGTTCTGCTCTGTTCTAGTGCAGGCTACCACCCAACTGTTCTGCTCTGTTCTAGTGCAGGCTTGCTTTCTAGTGCAGGCTACCACCCAACTGTTCTGCTCTGTTCTAGTGCAGGCTACCACCCGACTGTTCTGCTCTGTTCTAGTGCAGGCTACCACCCGACTGTTCTGCTCTGTTCTAGTGCAGGCTACCACCCGACTGTTCTGCTCTGTTCTAGTGCAGGCTACCACCCAACTGTTCTGCTCTGTTCTAGTGCAGGCTACCACCCGACTGGACCGTTGGGTGGTAGTGCAGGTTACCACCTGACTGGACCATTGGGTGGTAGTGCAGGCTACCACCTGACTGGACCGTTGGGTGGTAGTGCAGGCTGCGAAGAAAATGAAAACGCTGTCTGTTTTAGCATGTGTGGCAGGAGATGTTTACAGTGGATATAAAAGGTGTACATACCCCTGTTAAAACATCAGTTTTTTTTTGTGATATACAAAAATGAGACCACAGTAAATCATTTCAAAACTTTTCCCACCTTTAATGTGACCTATAACTTGTACAATTGAGTTAAAAAACAAATCTGTTAGGGGAAAAAATATAAAAAATAAAAAAGTACAATATGCTGGTTGCATAAGTATGCACACTTAAACTAATATTTGTTGAAGCACGTTTTATTTTAATTATAGCATTCAGACTTCTTGGGTACACACCTGCCATCAGTTAGAGACTCTGATTAACCCCAAATAAAGTTCAACTGTCCTAGTAGGATTTTCCTAACATTTACTCAGTTGCCTGCTACAACAAAAGACATGGTTCGCAGAGAGCTTACAAAGCATCAAAGGGACTCAGTCAGAAGGGTAAAAAAAAATTTCCACAGCATTGGATATACCATGGAACACAGTGAAGACAGTCATAAAGTGGAGAAAAATGGGGCAACAGTGACGTTGCAAAAAACTGGAGGTCCCTCCAAAATTGATGAAAAGACAAGTCAAAAACTGGTCAGGCAGTCTGCCAAGAGGCCTACAGCAACACTGAAGGAGCTGCAGGAATTTCTGGTAAGTACTGGTTGTGTACTAATGTGACAACTTCCCGTATTCTCCATATGTCTGGACTGTGCGGTAGGGTTGCAAGACGGAAGCCTTTTCTTACACAGAAAAGCAGCCAGGCCCAGCTAAAATTTGCAAAACAGTACATTATCCCACGAGCTTTTGGGGAGACTGTGTTAAGGTCTGATGAGACCAAGGTTGATCTTTTTGGCCACAATTACAAAAGGTATGTTTGGCTCAAAAGTAACACTTCGCAATACCAAAAGGACACCATCCCCATGGGTGAAGCATGGTGGTGGCAGTATCAAGCTTTGGGGTTGCATTTCTTCAGCTGGAACTGGGGCTTTAGTCAAGGTGGAAGGAATTATGAACATTTTCAAATACCAGTCACTTTTGGTCCAAAATCTTCAGGCGTCCACTAGAAAGCTGAAGATAGAGGGATTTCACCTTTCAGCATGACAGTGACCCAAGCATACATCCAAATAAACAAAAGAATGGCTTTGCAAGAAGAAAATTAAAGGTTTGGAATGGCCCAGCTGGAGTCCAGACTTTCTGCATTAGTAACTGTATTTAGAGCACAACCTAGAGCTGTTTACTGAATTTCCTGTTTGCACTTATTTTTAAAATCGTTTTTTTCTCAAAACTTGCATTTTATCTGTCTTTGGCCTAGCACTGTTGTGTGGGGTCATTTACTGCACTGTTATAACTTGTTGATACTTGTGAACCTCTGCTATCTCTGAAAAAAAAAACAAAAAAAATCTTGCTTTTTTCCCACTTTTCTGAGATTTAAAAAATATCAGTTACAGGCTTGCTGTTCTTGAACTGTTTGTAAGTTTCTTGGAGGCCATTTTTTGCTTGGGCTAATGGGAAGTCTCTCTGTTGATCAGTGGCAGTGAAAACCATTGAGCAGCCTGCCTGCCCCTGTGGGAGTGGTTACTGACTTGAAACTATAGTTTTATTGGTCATTTTGGGTCAGTTCCAAAGTCCTTCATCTTCCTCTCAAAACCCTCTTTTGCGCGTTTTTGTGCATAGCGCAACAGCGGGCAGCGCCGCCTAATTGCGTTTAAGCTATTCCTGGCTCCACAGAGTCTGCTCTTCACTTTTTCCCTTAGAACTGCTCTATCTCTCAATTTAAACACCATATTCTCATTCTAAGGCCCTTCACTGGTCCAATTAAGTAATCCTACAAGTTAGCACTATTAAACCGTAAGAACTACTTACTCTTATACTCTCTACGATTACCCTGTCCTCTATTGGTCCGTCTTAAATTCAGTTTCCCTATATTACTCTAGCATGTCTAAAGGTCAGTCAGTGGTTTCCTCTCCAGTCCAGCTGGTGAATCTGGGAATTTTGAGGCAATGTTACAACTGTCTCATGTACACGGACAACCCTCTCCTCCTCCAAACAGGTTCAAATATATGTGAGAGATGCAACTATTTAGTCAAACTGGAGGCTGAGCTCTCTCATCTCAAAACTGGTGTAAACAGTCAGGAGGAGAAGGTAACCTCACACAACACAATTCCAGTATCACATAGTCCCACCACATCAGCGAACCAAACACATAAATACACAAAAACATACTCGGAGGCTCTAAATAAAAATCTACTTAAGCAACAGAGACCTCCAAAGCAGACATCCAAGCAAACGCTACCTCAAAACAAAATATGCACAACACACAGCCCACAAAGTCAGTGTGCCAAGCAGCCACAGCCCTTAAGGCTGAATAAACACACCTGATACTCTTGTAATAGGTGACTCTATTGTCAGACACACTGACGTCCCGCTCACCAGGCTGAATAAAGAGAAGGTCACGGTGAGTTGCCTGTCAGGTGCTAGAATCCGCCACATAATGCAAGCACTCAGGTCACTCCAAAGCAAATACAAATATGACTCCGTCATTGTACATGCTGGTGTGAATGACCTGAGACGTACCTCCCTGGACTACATGAAAAAGAGACATAGAGGAGCTCTCTGATCATGTAGCCCAGGCTGGTATGACCCTATCCTTGAGCAGCATCTTACCCTCACCTAGAATGATGCCACAGTACAAAGACAAAATGATCGATTTTAACAATTGGCTAAAATTTTGGTGTCATTCAAAGGGGATCCAGTGTCTGTCAGCCTGGGATGACATGCTCGACAAGCCACGTTGCTTCAATAGGGACAGCTTGCACCTGTCACCACTGGGCTTTCGGATATTGGCAAAGGCTCTTGCCATCCCCATAGTGCCTTTTTTAGGCAAGGCTCAAAAGTCAAACCCACCCCCATATACAGCACAAGGAACAAGAAACTAAGGGTAATGCTGCTTAACGCCAGAAGTCTTAACCTCAAGATGCACGCACTCGAAGCTCTCCTCAGTATGGAGAACATCGATATCTGTGCAGTGACAGAAACCTGGTTCAAGGCTCCAGAGAGCACCCCAGCACGACCAGGCTATACCTCATATCATCCCAGCACTACCAGGCTATACCTCATATCATGCTTTTCGGCCCCAAAACCCAGACCGAACCACAAAAGGAGGGGGAGTTTCCATATTTATCTAGGATATCCACACCTCCAGGTTAGTGGCAGTGCACGAAGTATCGGAGACCATCCATGTTCAACGAACAGTGGGCAAGACTGCTTTTCAGTTTATAGCATCCTACAGACCACCCTCTCAAAATCAGGAATCCCACTCGGCTTTCCTGAAAACATTGAAGAACATGAAGATCTCTCCGAACACCATTATATTGGGTGACTTCAACTACCCAAACATTGACTGGGAGCACTACTCAAGCCCCAGCACCTTAGCCCAAAGGTTCCTGGAAATTATAAACTCAAATGCTATGGAACAACTAGTCACCACTCCCACAGGAGGGGACAACATACTAGACCTGATCATACCAACATGGGGACTCTATGCTCCACACCAGAAGTATATCCCTCATTGGTAAGATCAGACCATAAATTAATTTCACTGGATGTCCACATCTCGACCCCACCCCCAGCCCAGAAAACCACAGTGAAAAACTTCTGAAAAGCGAACTTCTCACTTCTCAAAACCGAAGTGGAATCCTTCAAGGCCCCAGGGCCAGTGGAAACTGTGGCCCAAACTGCAGAATCCTATATAAATGCATTCTATGGACATCTCCAGGAATGCATGGATCATGCTATCCCAAACAAAACCAAGACCCAATCATCCAAAGGCAGGCGTCCAGTCTGGTGGACCCCTGCCATAAATAAACTGTACAACAGAAGGAGGAAGCTACTACATGATAGAGCAAAATCCCTAATAGGGAAGGCATCTCTGATCAGTACTAGCAAAAAATTACGATCCCTCATAAAATCCTCCAAGGCCAGCTTCGATAGAGAAATTGCACAGGACACCAAAGACGATCATAAGGCTTTTTTCAGTTATGTTAGGAACCTGGGATGCAGCTCCCAGACTTGTTCTGAGTTGATTCTAAATGACAAAAAATACACTGAACCCACAGACATCGCCAATATCCTGGCAGACATGTTCAGTGCAAACTTCTCCACCCCCTCCCCCCCAAAAGAGCAAGTATCTATCCCGGCAGAGGGCTGCCTTCCAAACATCTCTGATGCTCAGGTGAAGGCTGCACACTCCAAAGCAAAAAACACTGCTTCCATGGGACCAGATGGCGTCCCAGATTGCGTCCTACATGAACTCCAAGAGGAACTAATCCCTCAAATAAAACAGCTATACAATCTCAGCCTCACTACAGGATATGTGCCTACAGAATAGTGTACAGCAACAGTGGTCCCACTCCACAAAGGTGGAGCCTCTATGGACCCTGGAAACTATCGCCCCATAAGCCTGACTAGCTTAGTCTGCAAGGCTATGGAGAGGATCATCATGGAGCTCATAAACAAAAACATTGGGGACCTACAGACACTAGATCCAACCCAGTTCGGCTTTGTCAAGGGCAGATCCTGCCTTTTGAACCTGGTTGACTTCTTCGAAACAGTCACCAAAGCCATAGATGAAGGGAAGGTAGTCCACACAGCCTATCTGGACCTTGCAAAGGCATTTGACACAATACTCCACTCGGGCATCATAGATAAGCTATCCAGCTTAAATATAAACCCTATGTCACAAGATGGGTCACAAACTGGCTCAAAGACAAGAACCCACAGAGTGAGAGTTGCTGGAGCCATGTCAGACTCCGGTCACAAGTGGCATCCCACAGGGTTCTGTCCTGGGACCACTCTTGTTCGGTATATACTTTTCTGAGGTACAGGCAAACGTGGGAGGACTATGGCTCACCAAGTTCGCAGACGACTGCAAACTGGGCGCCATAATCGACTCTCCAGCTGAGACAAACATCCTTCAAAAAGGTCTCGCAGAGACAGATAACTGGTGCCAGCACCATGGTTTAAAGCTAAATGCCAAAAAATGTATAGTCATACCCTTTGGTAAAAACAATGTGCCCACAAATTACCACATAGGTGGAAACCCATTAAATACAGAGAAAGTTATTAGGGACCTGGGGACCCAAATTGATAGCAAGCTCTCCTTTGAAAACCACATTGCCAAAGTGGTTAGAAAGACCTTCTACATAGCCCACCTCATCACGAAGAGTTTCACATGTAGATCAAGAGAGTTAATCGTGCTCCCTTATTCATCCCTCATCAGGCCCATTTTGGGATGTACCTTACCCGACACCTGCAGCAATTAGAAAGACCCCAAAAGTATCTCACCAAGAGGATCAAGGGTCTCAAACAGATGCCATATGCTGCTCGGTTAAAAAAAACTCCAGCTCTACTCAGTTGCATACCGCCTACTTCGAGGCGATCTATGCCTGACATACAAAGCTATGTCAAATCCAGAATTAATGGACATG
The DNA here is from genome assembly GCF_019279795.1 of Protopterus annectens. NCBI lineage: Eukaryota > Metazoa > Chordata > Ceratodontiformes > Protopteridae > Protopterus > Protopterus annectens. The sequence goes on from NC_056744.1 coordinate 1,217,811,597, forward strand.
CTCCACCTCAGTAAATCTAAATCCCTTAGAGCCACACGCTCGAGGGACTTGAACCTCAGCACAGAAATAAATAGAACTTGCTGGAGGGACAGGTTCATAACCCAGAGGCTCCCTTCGCTCTGGAATCGAATTCCAGTTCATGTGAGGCAGAGCACCTCACTGAATCTCTTCAAGAAGAATCTCGATAGGTGAATGGGGGATCGTAGGTTTGTCCCAGGGATTACTCCTGTGTCACTATTAGACAGAGGCACAGTAAACTAAACCTTAAAAAGGGCACAGTATACTCAAATCAAGGGGTAGAGTAAGCCATACAGAATCGGGCTAGGCTTATAATTGCCCCAGGGCAGATAGCCTAGTATGAACCTTTGAACCCAAATCCAATAGAAAATTCGTGGGGTGACCCGAAGAGGGCTGTGCACAAGAGATGCCTTTGCAATCTGACAGATTTGGAGCACTTTTGCAATGAAGAGTGGGCAAATATTGCCAAGTCAACATGTGCCATGCTGATAACTCCCACCCAAGAAGACTGAGTGTTGTAATTAAATCAAAAGGTGGTTCAAAAAAGTATTAGTTTAAGGGTGTGCACTCTTAAGCAACCAGCTTATTGTACGTTTTTTATTTTGTATATTTTTCCCCCTAACAGATGTTTGATTTTCAATTGAATTGTACAGGTTATAGGTTACATTAAAGGTGGGAAAAGCTTTGAAATGATTTGTTGTGGTCTCATTTTTTATATCACAAAAACCTGGCATTTTAACAGGGGTGTGTACACTTTTTATATACACTGTATATTCTTAGATTAACTTGTATGTCAGCATATCTAATTGTGAAAATGTAAAGACGTTTTTAAAATGTTGAGTATTTCCATGCTTGCACAGAATGTTGAAAGAATCTCGGTGTTTTAATACATTTCTATTCGTGCATATTTGAGAAGGAGATTCTAAAGTACAAACTGTGCGAAGAATCAGCTGTTCAGTAGGTGAAGTCATAAGAATGTTCCTGGTTGCTAGGTGATTATTTGAACAGAAGACTGACAGGAAAACAAACTTTTTCAAACAGCTGACTGTTATTTTTAAAATAAGAAAGTAGACACAGTTATCCTGGAGTATGAGAGACTGCTGAAGTTAGTTAAAGAACAGATAAGACTGGCAGTTAGTTAAGAGTTGCAGTCAGTTGCAGTGCTGTGCAGTTAACCCAAAAAGGACTTGCCAAAAAAACTGTAAGCCTGCCTTTCCCTGCTGTTTTGTTTTAGATTGAATCAGGGACAGTATTATCTAGTTAGATTAGGAAAGTTTAGTTATGTAGATAGAGTTCTTCTTAAGTGATGGACTTCCGTCCTACAATTTAATTTTATATTTCTGGTGATTGAGTTATGGTGTTTATTGAAAGTTATTGATTTACATTCTTGTAAACATTTTACTTATTAAATGTTTTTTATTACTTTACATTGTGGCTGGACAATCAGTGTATTTTTAGAGATTAGTGTGTGTTTATACCTGTTTGATACTCCCCAGGTCACCTCAAAAGCCTGGCTGCTTTTGGTCATAGCTATCATTTATTTTGATATTTCATTTTTTAGTAATTGATCACCCTTTGAAGAGAGTGTAGACCTGTCCAACTCTGGTGGCAGCATTTATCATTTGTATTGGGGAGGGGACACAGCTGGAAGTCTGTGTCAGACTTCCAAAAAGTATTAGTGTGTGAGATTTAAATTTATTTAGTGTGAGTGAGTCAGAGGTCTTAAAATGGAACACCTTGTTCTGAAATGTATCTTAAGGGAATATATTTGGGGTGGACAGAGATATATAGTCCAGTCCCACGAAAATAGACCATGTTCCTGTTGTGCTCTTAAAGGAAATTGTGGAATTTTACTCTTGTGTGCTCTAATATTTCCTGTGACGTTTCGACACTGGAGTCAGTAGTGGGGATTGAGACTCCTTTATTACTAACCTAGGTTTTACGTGGAAGTCGTCACATTATTTGGTGGCAGTCCAGTGGGATATTAACTGGACGTCACATTTTTAGTGACAGTCTGGTGGAACAGAACAGAGCAGTTGGGTGGTAGCCTGCACAGCCTGTGGAGTGAACAAGTAGGAAATTTGTAAAAGTATAAGGGCTATGCTTTGAGCAGCACAATCTTAATTTGTAGAACAGGTGGCAGACTACTTCTACAGATTTCCCTAGTAAAAATGATGCAATTCTTAAATGTAATTTTTGGTGACAATGCTGGCATTTCCTTCAAATGGGGTAGATGGCACTGTTGGACCTTGAGCAGGCCTAGGGTCAGTTACTACATAGAGGCAAACATAGTGGGGAACTCCAAATCCCCAATGTGGGTTTACACTTTGTTGTCACTCAGACTACATATTTTCCCTTTGTGTGTCTCAATAACATCAGGTTTCATGGGAGAGAGATGAGAATTGTGTTACTTCACCCTGTTGGTGAAATAAATGATATAGTATTGAAAAGAAAAACTAGTGGCTTAGATGTAGATTCAAGAATGGTGTCCATGGAGAAGGCATCCCATGATTAAAAGCATGGTTACTTGAAGGGGTGCTACCCTGCTAAGGAAGTCACCTTTGAGCAGGTAAGAGTTGGAACTGTGGAATCCTCATGTGCCTCAGTTTTGCAAACAGAGTGTAGGAAATTCCAGAAATTAGGTTATGGGCAAGATGTGGCTTAAGCTTTGGGATTCATATTATAAAGGAGAACCATTTGATGGCCTTTTGAAGAAAGCTAAATAAAATTTTGATTTAGCTTTGTAGCATAGAGCTATAAAACTATGGATCAGATTACCTGTTTTTGATTAGCAGCTTGGGAGGTTAGAAGAGCTAGATTGGGAGGGTTGGAGAGCAGCCAGTGAGTGCCTGTCTCTTGACCAGAATGGAGGAGTGAATGGGATGGTAAGGGACTAGGAAGGGATTATACAATTAAAAAAAATAAGTAAAATAGAATTTGGTCTGATTGCTTCATTGGCTCACCTTCAGCAATGTACACACGGTGACTAAGGGCAGTTGATGGAAATGGCAGTCTTTTAGAGCTGAACTATGGATTGGAGTAATCCCAGTGGTTCATAATTGGGGACAGATTGCCACATGATTGAAAGTGGCTCACATTACAGAGTAGTGGTGTTAAAAATTTGTGGGGAAATAATTTTATATTTACCGTTTGTCATGCTTTTTGGATAATATCTCTCAAGCTATTTAACTTTGGGCAATTACCGTGGTCATAAGATGCAATACTTTTGCTTGGCTGGGATATAGATGAGTGACGTATGTTGGTAGAGAGATTTTATTTCAGTGAGTTAGTGGCATATGTTGAATAGTGTACAAGAAGCTAATGTACAGCATGAAGTCTGAAATTGGAGGTTGGGATAGCCTAGCCTTGGTCTAGAATTCTAAACTGTTTGAGATTCTGGCATTGTATGGCAAAGAGTGTGACAATTCATACCTGACTGGGGCTTCCTGTTTCTCCTATACACTATTATTCCTTGCGTCTCCTTTCTTTGTCTGCTTTCTCTTGTGATTAAAAAGCAGTACTTGTGAACCTGTCCCATGATATACTGCATTCCCCCAAGCCTGGATCAGCTTCCTCAGAGATGTCTGTGCATACTAACCCTTTTGATCATTGGTGGTACTAGTAGAGCACAGCAATTTGTGATGTGCCTAAACATGTCATGTGCCACTATGTGGTCAAACTCAGAAGCAGGAATATAGTGCTGATCAGTTCCATTATCCCATTACATTAGTCATGCTTGCACAGGATAACCTAATTTAGCTAATTATTCTAAATGGTCCGCCCTATATTTAAAAAAAACAGAATTGTAGAAGTTATAAATGGCTGGAAATTCTAAGTCAAATTCTGGTACCTAGGCTTCTCTCAGCCTCCACCTAACCCAAAAACCAAAGAACGCTCTATTTAGCCCTGCTTGTCTGGCTGTTCAAATCTGTACCTCGTTAAATCATTTATATAATTCTTGCTTCTCTTATTTGGTCTTTAAGCATCAGTGTATTTAATTGTATTCACTTGTTATAGGTTTATCATTGTATTTGTATTAACTAGTATTAACTTGCGTAACATCATCATTGTATTTGTTAAACTAACCATGACCTTGGAGCTTTTCTCCCCGGGCCTCCACTGAAAATGGACATGTATCCAGTTGGGTCAGGTCATAACGGAGTCACTGCTACACCCAGTAGAAGGGTGCTCCTGTCAGATGCTGAGAACTCATGACTCAGTGGTAAGGGGGAGGGAGTCTTTAATTTCATTGTCACTTGAATGACCTTTCTAATCCTTGGGCCTTGAATTTCATGAATGACTGGTCTTGTCTTTTGAAACCAGTTTGTTCAATAGAGCTAGAGTTTTGTTTCTTAAAAAGTTATTGGTGGCCATTACTTCTGGCCACAGTATCTTTGAACATATTCATATCCTTATTCTAGGGAACCCTGCCCCCCCCACAAGGGATGTGTCCCTTAGGACTAGCCCACATTTCCTCATGAAAATGTTTCAAAAGTTAAGCTATTCTTAAAGGAACACATTTGAATGACTGTTTTCTTCCTGGAGCAAAATACGAGAGAGAGAAGGAAACCTCCTCACCTTTGGTTTTTTACTTGAGAAGGTGCATAATTTGAGGAAGATGGACCACCTTGATGTTCTTCATCTCACATTGCTGCAGTCATAACCTGTGGGTAGTCCGCTGTCCTCGGTCGGCCCGAATACCAAAGTGTTAGGCTAGCATCGGTCATGGTCGCTCAGATCTGACGTCAGTACGCAGTAGTACCAAAGCGCATGACCGACGCCATATCCTCAGTCTTTCTTGCCGCATGGTCCGAAGCAGAAGCAGCATTTGCAAGTGCCGTTCGGCGTCCTGAAATTTTCGTATTTCGAGTTTCAGACCGAAGACCTAGTTGGGCTAAGTACCCCGTTGGGGAATATTTTTTGTCTTTTCTTGCCTCAGTTAATACCGGATGTCAGAAAAGGTTAATAATTGTATTTCTTGTGGGAAACAGATACCTCATAGGGACTACCACTCTCTCTGTATTCCTTGCTTGGGGCCTGAGCACGACGTAGTCGGGTGCCGCTTTTGCGCTAGATTTAATAAGCGCACCATTAAACGCAGGTTAGATTGTGCTAGGCTTGTTTTCGGTAAGCGGTGTAACTACAACATGCCGTCGGATCCTCCGACGCCCGCTACCGCAAAGAAGCGAAAAGATAAATCGTTAAAGTCTAAGCAGGATGAGTTGTCTGTTGCGGACGCCGGTTCTATGGAGACTACGGTTGAATCTGTGGATCCAGCCGAGGTTTCAGCTGAATCTCAGGGGGAACCTTTAATTTTACAGGAATTGGCCCCTCAGGAGTTAGGTCAGGCCGAGGGGGCTTCTCAAGTTTCTGTAGTTCCTTCATTTCAAAAGGTTGTTAGGCCTTCTACTTCTGTCTCTAAAGGCCCTACTAAAGCTAGACCTGGTCTTTCTGGCACAGGCATTAGCCCTAGTTCTTCGGGCTCGGTTCCTAAAAAACATATGCTGAAAATGGCAGAGGATTTGATTACTTTAATCAGGGGTTCTATGCCCCCTCCAGACAAGAGGCCTAAGGTGGAGACGGATGTGGAGGGTTTGGAGCATTCCTCAGATTACTCTGAGTCTTCAGCTGAGGACATTCAGGATTTTACACCTTTTTCTGATTCGGATGCAGAGGATTCTTGTCCTTCTGCTTCTCCTCCAGAGGATTTTTCCTTCTCTGAAACCCTGCACTCCATGAGGGAGCATTTTAAGTGGGAAGGTCAGGATTTTTCAGATTCTCGTAAGAGGCTTAGGGAATTTTTGTTTTTGCCACAACATAGGCCTTTGGCTATTCCCCCTGTTTTAGATGTTGTTCAGGATGTTTTTTCTGAAGCTTCTCTTAATCCTGATTCTTTACCCCCTGCCCCTGTCAAGCCAGACAGGTATTACAGAGTCCCAGAGGCTCATAAATATTTGTATAAGAGTCCTAGGGCTGACCCGGAAACTATTAGTCAGGGACCTAAGGGTGTCAGGGCTTCTGTAGTTAAGAACCCAGTACCTCTGGATAAAGATTCTAGGGCTTTGGATAGGTGGGGTAAAAAAGTGTATACCTCCTCCACGCTAGATATGAGGGCTTTAAATTGCCAGTTTCATATGCTGAAGTATCAGAACTTTCTGTTAAGTCAGTTGAAATCTAAGGTAGATGCTTTAGCTGAGGGTATAGAGTGTAAGGAATTGCAGGACTTAGTTCATGCCTCTGATCAGGTTGGTAAGCATTCCTTGCAGTGTGGTTTTGATGCTCTTCAGGCCTCTTCCAGGGTGGCTGCCACTGGTTCTGTTATTCGTAGGCATGCCTGGCTTAAGGATCAAAATTTGTCAGAGCATGTTAAAGCTCGAATTTTGGATGCTCCTCTTCAATCTGAAGTTCTTTTTGGCTCTCCTGTGGAGTCAGTATTGAAAAAAATGGAAGACAAAGCTAAGTCCATGCAGACAGTTAAGGAATTTTTACAGGTGTAGCCCCCTAAGTTTAGCAGAAATTGGCCTGCAAAAGGATGGTCTTACCCTTCTTCCGATTTTCAGTCCAAGGGCAGGTCTAGACGTGGTAGGGGCAGAGCTCATGCTCAGGGTTCTTTCAGACCTAGGACTTGGAGTTCTCCTGCGCAATCTTCTGGTGAAGGCAGGGGTCAGCCTTTTCGTAAACAGACCCAATGACCTGTATCTCCAGCTGCCAGATTCTTCCGGTCTGGCAGCTCCTCTAGGAGGAAAGTTGGCTCTTTTCAAACAAAATTGGCTTTTGGTCACTCAGGACAGATGGGTGTTGGGCATTATAAATCAAGGCTACAAGTTTTATTTTCACACCTTGCCTCCTTTCAAAGGCATGCCAGATGTACCTCCTCAGCAAAGGCTGGAGGCTCACAAACAGATTTCTTTACTTTTACAAATGGGGGCTATCCGGGTGGTACCTCCGTCAAAAGTAGGCCTAGGATTTTATTCTCGCCTATTCCTTGTGCCAAAGAAAGGAAACACTTGGAGGCCTATTCTGGATTTGTCCATTCTCAATACATACTTAGACATTCCAAAGTTCAAGATGTTAACCTTACAGCAACTTCTGCCTCTGCTAGGCAAAGATCATTGGATGGTAACTCTGGATCTCAAAGAGGCTTATCTTCACATTCCTATCAGGCCCAGCTGCAGGAGATTCCTGCGTTTTCGGGCTGGTACTTTTCATTATCATTTCTCTGCATTGCCCTTTGGCTTATCTACTGCGCCCAGGGTGTTCACAAAGGTCCTGGCTCCTGTGATAGCCTTCTTAAGACTAAGAGGAATTCAAATTTATCCTTATCTGGACGATTGCCTGATTCTTGCTCAAGACAAAGTCAAGTTACTTCAGCATCTACAGTATGTAATGGCAGTTTTAAGGTGCCTAGGGTATTGTGTGAACGAAACAAAGTCCAGTCTAGTACCCTCTCAGGACATGTGCTTTCTGGGTGTGAGACTGAATACAGCCTCTCAGATGGCCTTTTTGACCCCGGACAAACAAAGACATCTTCACCTATACTTCCAGCAATTATCCCTAATGTCCAGGCTGACTGCAAGGACAGTCCTTCAAGCCTTTGGTTTCATGGCATCTTGCATTCTGGTACTTCCCAATGCCAAACTGCATATGAGGAAGCTACAATGGTATCTCAAAAGTGTATGGACTCAACACTGCCACGATTTGCACACTGTCATTCGGATAATACCCTGCATCCAGAAGGAATTCTTGTGGTGGGCTCAGGAATGTCACCTAAACAAGGGACTCTCTGTGACCCGACCAGAGGCGAGTCAGATCCTAACGACGGATGCCTCAGACTTGGCTTGGGGAGCACACTTCAATGGGAAATGGATTCAAGACACATGGCCTCCCAGACTACAGCATTTGCATATCAACATGAAGGAGATGTTAGCAGTCCAATTTGCCCTGATGGCCTTCAAGGATCTACTTCTACCGGGACAGGTGTTGATTCAAACAGACAACACAACAGTCATGTGGTACATCAACAAGCAGGGGGGAACCCATTCGTACCCTCTTTGCAGACAAGCTATGATTTTATGGGAGACTGCTCTGAGTTTGCACATCACTCTTCAAGCACGGTTTCTGCCAGGAGCACAGAACTCCTTAGCAGATGTTTTGAGCAGACAAATTGTGGATCCCCACGAGTGGAAATTGGATCCTCAGGTATTCCAACAGTTGACAGTGGCTTGGGGAACTCCAGACATAGATCTGTTCGCTTCTCCACTAAATTTCCAACTGCCAAAGTTTTGCACAAAAATGTTTCACCCAAAAGCTTGGAAAGTGGATGCTCTATCTTTCAGTTGGAACAACCTTCACGTCTATGCTTTCCCTCCTCTGCCTCTCCTTCCCAGGGTACTCTTGAAAGTCAGACAGGACAAGCCTTGCATGATTCTAATAGCACCAGATTGGCCACGTCAGCACTGGTATCCTCTGCTGAGGAGTTTAGTACGGGAGCCTCCTTGGCCTTTGCCACCAACTCCACACCTTTTGTCTCAGGCAAGCAATCATTTTCTCAATGTCAGGGTACAGTCCCTGCATCTGACAGCCTGGCATATTCTGTTTTAGGTCCTGGGGGGGTCGCAGCTTCCTCAAGTTTTGAATGTCATTTTGGAAGCCAGGCGACCTAGTACTAGAAAGGTTTATGCTGATAAATGGAGGAGATTTTTTCTTTGGAGCACAGCAAAGAATTTTGATGTTTCAGTGCCTAATTTGAGTTTTGCTCTGCAGTACCTTACTGAATTATTAGACAAGGGTTTGTCTTTCTCCTCCGTGAAAGTTCATGCTGCAGCCATTTCTGCTCACTATGATTGTGACCCTCCATTATTTTCTCACCCTTTGTTTAAGCAATTTCTTAGAGGGGCAAAGAACATAAGACCCCCACGTAGAGCTCCTACTCCTTCCTGGGATCTCAATTTTGTGTTGGAAAAGCTTACTTTACCTCCTTTTGAACCTGCAGCTACATCTCAGTTGAAGTTTTTGTCTTGGAAGACTGCTTTTTTGTTGGCCATTACGTCTGCTAGGAGGGTATCTGAATTACAGGCTCTCATGGCAGTTGAACCCTTCCTGATATTCCATAAGGATAGGGTGTCCTTGCGTACTAACCCTACTTTTATGCCTAAAGTTATTTCTAATGTGGCCTTAAACCAGTCTATTTATTTGCCTACTTTTTATGCTGATCCCCAAAATAAAGGGGAAAAAGTCTTGCATTCTTTGGATATTCACAGGCAGTTACGCTATTATTTGAGTAGAACTAAAGAGTTCAGGCAGACTCAACAGTTATTTATTTCTTTTGCTTTGGGTTCACAAGGGAAAGCTGTTTCAAAGCAAACTATTTCTAAGTGGATTGGCCATTGTATTGCTTTTTGTTATTCTCATCATGGGAAGGCTGTTCCGGCTGGGATCAGACCTCACTCCACTAGGGCTACTGCCACATCTACTGCCTTTTTAAGGGGGGTAGCTACTAAGGATATTTTGGAGGCAGCTACTTGGAGTTCAGTGCACACTTTTACTAAACATTACCATCTCCCTCTTTATTCCAAGCCTAGGGCTGGGTTTGCCACTGCAGTATTACAGGGCATGTTAGCAGCTCCTAATGCTTTTTAGTTTTGCCAGCCTCCCTTTACCTTTGCTTTGGGATTCTACCCACAGGTTATGACTGCAGCAATGTGAGACGAAGAACATAGTACAGTTTTGTACCTACCATAAATGTAGATGTTCGAGGAATCCACATTGCTGCAGTCCAATTTTCCCTCCCTCCTTCACCTCTATTGTTTGGGATTACTGGGTTTCTTTTGGGATAATTGTTATTTTCTCTATTTTTGGCTATGGCCTTTCCTTTTTAGGCCTTCTGACATCTGGGGCAAGAAAGACTGAGGATATGGCGTCGGTCATGCGCTTTAGTACTACTGCGTACTGACGTCAGATCTGAGCGACCATGACCGACGATAGCCTAACACTTTGGTATTCGGGCCGACCGAGGACAGCGGACTACCCACAGGTTATGACTGCAGCAATGTGGATCCTCGAACATCTACATTTATGGTAGGTACAAAACTGTACTTTTTGCTTTATTTGCTCAGAGTAAGTAGTCCTTGGTTTTAGCTGATCAAACCCTATTAGGATGGATCACTAATTGCTGTTCCATGAAAGAAGTTTGAGATCTAAAACTGCAAACTCAAATGTCCAGTCATCTCTGAAAACACTGAACACCATAACTGTCTGTAATCTTGTTTTAAAGCATTCTTCCAGGGATTGAAGCGTCAGTGTATGCGTCACATAAGGGAATGTGCCCCTACACCCCTCTCACCCTTACTACCTGTACTCCAGTGCTGCTTAGGGTTATTCCCTGCCAATTATTTGCTCCAGAGGAATCTTCAAAGTAAACTACAGACTGATTACTCACCATGAGTATCTTCAAGATCACTGGGCCTCTGTGTAAAGAGTATCCTCTAGGTATTGCTGTCTTACCATGCATGTATGTCTGTGTATGTGTAATATACATATATTATATGTATCTGTATATAATATACACACACACCTGTCAACACTTCAGTGATCATAGTTGTCAGACGTGCCTTTGAGTACCCCACATATTCAAATGGCATCAGCTAACTGCATTGCGTTTTTGTCATTGTATGGTTGATCATTCTTTGGCCATTGTGACAAAGGCTAATCTATCGAGGATGTAAGTTTAACCAGGGCATGTTCAAGAAAGTGTGTTGGAAGCATTTATGCTACCATTGCTGCCTGGGTTGTGATTCCAGGAGTCTGTGTCTAATACGTCAGTGTTTCAGGACATGGCCTTCTGACCCCCTTGCTTTTTTTAGACAGTCTAGTCCCTGACCCACTGTGAGGTATTTTACTACTGCTTGGGATTCTTCCCTACCATCATCTACTCCAGAGAGATCCTCAGAGTAAGCAGTAAAACATTTGAGTACTCACCATACCAATGTATCATCTTCAGTGAGGACTTAATGCTGTTCTGTTTTCTTGGAGCTTACTACCTTCCTTGTGGATGGATGCCCAGTAAGCCTGGAAAGTTTGTAATATTATTTTTGTATTATTGATGTGTTCAGTTAATTCATGTCTTGCTAGATCTGTTGTGTGTAATATCATAGCATTTGCTGGTGTGGAGCTTGCAAACTGCTGAACATGGAAACTAGAACAAACAATATTTTGTAGAGAGAAAGAAGGCCCCCAGAAGAGGAAATTCCACCTCTTGCTATTGCATAGGGTCCTCTTGAAGTCCAGCAGATGTGGTCTCGCATTAATCTAGTTTCAGAAGTATTCACTGTTTTAAAAACCTGCATTTAATTCTCTGAATCGGACACCACTGTGCTAGAATTCCATCATTTAGCCTTGTGTAACCGACCTGCACTATTCTTCCAAACCCTCTTATCAGTACTACAGAAATTCACATTTACTCGTACACCACATTCTTGCTAGTATCCTCTAAATCTTCCTGAACCATTCCAGGAAGGCTTGATTTGTATTGTGCATGGTGCAACATTCTAGGAAATTCCTTTAACTGTTGTCACTCTTTCTGTAGTTTCATAAAAGTTTTTAGCCTGATTGCAGTATACTGCAGATGCCCCCTCCACAGATCTCACCATAGCAGTGCATGCAAACATTTTCTTTTCTGATGCTCAAACTAGTCATCTTCTGAAACTTCTCTATTAATTTGACAGTTACTTTTTTTGTGTTGCATTTTCTTGTACTATGTTTGTAATTATGTGCACTTTTTAATGTTGTATGTCCTTCAGCTCTTGTTACTTTTTCCATTAAAATTTAGCAAACTCAGCAAAGATGGGCCTGATTGAGACCACAAGAGGGCTTCTCCCTGGAGCAGGTATGATTTTTTCATTGTGATTATTAACCTGCAGAGATAGAAATGATACATTATGGGTTTAATTTTGCACACTAACCTGTAAATTCTTTGAACACTGATCTAGGACTTCATATTGTGACTTGAAAAATTTGTTGTGATGCATTTCAGCTACTTGCACATTAACATGCAGAGTCATGTGTAGTTTGCAATTTACAGTTCACATAACTCAATCTATAACCGTTTTTGGTCTGTGTAATTGTACACTTGATAATCTCCAAATGGTTAGTGATGTATGCGCAAAAATGTATTCATCTGAGAAACTGTAGTTATAAAATATAAAAGAAAAAAGTGTCAAAACGCTGAATAATCCACAAGCTTGGGTAGGAAGGAGAACAAAAGAACCGTTTAACAGACTAAGTGCTTTCACCCTATGTCCATAGGGCATCATCAGAGTGAATTAACCCAAAAACATCTACATTTATACAATTCTAAAATATACCACGCCCACTACTAATTTTAAAATGCTGTGCCAATTAACACTTAAAGAAATATAGTTAAAAACAATCAAACACATTAATGAATGTACTATAATATTAAATAACTGGATAACTAAATAGAAATATATATAACCATGCACAAAAAAATGTAAAAATGCATAAATATGTGCAAATGCTGCTATAAATAAATAAGTTAGGTTAATATATAATGTATAAAAATCTTGGCTAATGGAAGTGTACCAAAGAAACACAGATGTATTTTAAAAACCTGCATATATAACATTACAAAAAAAAAAGGGGGGGGGTGTTTATATAAAAGAAACATTATTTCTAGTGGTCACTTTAAACCTGTAATGCTCTTAACTTCAATACTGAACTTAGTGGTATATTATCATTAATACCTGGAGATATAGTGGCGTTTGTCCTCAATTGCCATTCCAACTCCAAATTCTCTAGGTATAGGTTAACATCACCCTCTCTAAAATGGTCAACAATTCTGTCAAAAAAAACAAGAATTTATTGAAACCCTCACATTTCACTGAATGATTGTAAACTGCACTTTCTTTCTTATTATTTTTTAATGTCCCTTACATGCTCTAATATTCTTTCAATTTTCTAGTGGTTTTTACCCACATAGAACGCTGAACAGGTCAAACATGTAGCTATATAGACCACCATCCCAGTATTACAATTGCCTGGACTAGGTATTGAAAGTTGGTTTCCCTCTACCATGACATATGGACCTGTGTTGTTAAACTTACATGCCTTGCACATGTTACACTTAGACATCTTGGATACCATCCTTTTCTTATTACATGTCTTTTTAAATAGATTCTTAAGGTTGGCACCTCTAGAAAGTCACTTTAGGGGCCAATCAGGTTTTAAGTCCTGACATTAAAAATGTTAGGATTGGCCCCTAAAGTGACTTTTTCCTAGAGGTGCCAAACTTAATTGAGGACAAACGCCACTATATCTCCAGATATTAATGATAATATATCACTAAGTTCTGTATTGAAGTTAAAAGCATTACAGGTTAAAGGTGACCACTAGAAATAATGTCTGTTTTATATAAACACTTTTCCCCCCTTTTTTTGTAATGTCATATATGCAGGTTTTTAAAATACATATGTTTCCTTGGTACACTTCTGTTAGTCAAGATTTTTATACATTATATATTAACCTAACATATTTATTTATAGCAGCATTTGCACATATTTATGCATTTTTATATTTATTTGTGCATGGTTATATATATATTTTTGTTTAGTTATCCAGTTATTTAATATTATAGTACATTTATTGTGTTTGATTGTTTTAACTATATTTCTTTAAGAGTTAATTGGCACAGCATTTTAAAATTAGTAGTGGGTGTGTTGTATTTTAGAGTTGTATAAATGTAGATGTTTTTTGTGTTAATTCACTCTGATGATGCCCTATGGACGTAGGGTGAAAGCGCTTCATCTGTGAATAAACTGTTCTTCTGTTCTCCTTCCTACCAACTTGTGGATTACTCAGTGTTTTGACACTTTTTTCTTTTTTGTTTTATGTCTGTATGCTCCTTTGAGCAAGTTTGTTTTATTTTGTGTTTTGTGGCATTCGTTTGAGTTATAAAATATATCAAGGGTTACTACGTGGACATTTTGTATATAGAACAACGTGAAAAAAATGGTTCAGCAAATGCTAAAAGAAACAAATAAAGCTTAATAGGTCTTTGGTATGAGTTCAGGCTGCTAGGAGTTAAATTCAACTGCAGAGACATAGTTGTTTCAAATTCACTGTGGCCACAGTTATGAACAGTAATGCTTGGATCAGACTGCAAAACGTCCTTGAGGATGTGAAGTCTCAGATTCTAAATGCTCCTCTTGACAAATACCTAATTTTTGGTAATTTCTTTGGCCGAGGTACTTGAAGAAAGTGGAAAATTGATGCAAGGGGTGGCACAGTGCTTTTTTATCACCAAGTGCCAAAGGAATTGCCCATCTAATCTTCGGCCTTTCTTTTGTAATCCTTTTAAGCCCTTTTATCAAAACTCTTTAAAGTAGTAATTTAAGAAAAAAAATTGAAGGGGAACTCAAAAAAAGAAGGGAGAATCTCAAGAATCCTTCTTTCAGAAATAAAATGCATGGCTGTCTTTGGGTCTTACTCCACTCCCTACCCCAACCTTCCTTCTCAAATTGCAGGCAGACTTTCCTGCTGTATATGCAGGGCCGGTGTTAGCATTTTGGGGGCCCCCAGCAAATGTCAAGTTGGGGGCCCCTTAGGCACTTCCAGTATAAGCATCATCCTAACAATGCCATCCATCCTAAGCAACCTTTTATTTCATGCTGCAAACTTTTAGGAGCATTATCCACAGACAGACCTGCAGCTACAAGCTTTTACATTACAACAGGCCTATGTATCACACTATCACTATGTTGAGCTGTCTAACAAAGGGGCAGTTAGAGTTACTGACACTTAGTTGCAACAGTGATACATTGCAACAAGTCTATGTACAGGTCTGGACTTAAAGTGAAATGATGACTGGACCTACATTTCAACACCCCCCCCCCCCCACACACACACACACCCTCCAGTCCTCTCCTCTGAGTCCTTCTCTTTTTGGGCTCCCCATACCATCCACGTTAACTTTTTCTTCCTTATCTCACATTTTGCCTTACTCTAAGCTTTTTCAAGAAGCCATAACTTTCTATATGCTCTGAAGTGCATTTTACACAACCTTTTCATCCAATAATAGATTGAACAGAAATTATGATTAAGGAAAGAAATGCACTGTTGTGGTTCAGCTTTAGTTTTCCTTGCATCCTTCAACACACCTTTCCTGAACAAGACAGCCCAGTAATAACCATTTAGGAAATAACTCAAGTCAGGGCCCAAGAAGCCACGGGTTTACAGATGGTCCGGGATGCATTTTAGTGCATTTTCTCAACATTTTACTTCAATGGTTGCCTAAATAAAAATTATGAAGAAAAAAAGAATTTCTGTCTTATTTTTTTCTTTCAAGGCATAATTTATGCCCAAGGCTTATTTTTCAAAGCTGACAAAATTGTAGCTTACAGTAAACTAACAAGCCAGTAGTTGTGAGAATATTTAAGTGTTATCTGGAAATACTGCCTACCTCCCTAACCCTCTAAAAAAGACAAGTCACTGCCTATGCATCCCTCTGGTGTTAGACTGGGATGAAAGCAGAGCTTTAAATTGCCTTGTCATATATTTCAAGTGACTGATGATATACATATACATAGCATGTTCTTCATCCCAGCCATCAAAGGTAGCCACATGTATATGTGCCTAGTATGTGATTGTGAGAATGATTTCAGTAATATTCAAATTTGTTGCTCCTAGACAGTACACCTCTCTTACACAAGCTATAGTAACCTTCTTTGTACACCTCTGAGGTCTGTGAGAAACACTGCCCTCAGCTCAAACACAAGCTATAATGACTTCATGTGCATACCTCTAAGGTTTGACTGTGATGAAAATTAAAGATGTAATATCCACACAATCTCTAGCCCCGCATAACCTGTAGCAGCTTTATGTACACACACGCATTTGAGCAGGGCTGGTTTTAGAATGGGTGTGGTTGTAAACAGAGGCTATTATTAGCTCTATCCTAAAAGGGTCATATCTCAGCACCATTCAGGTTAAACAGCGTATTCAGAAAATTGACACATTTTTCTCCAACAAGCAACAGCTTTGGTGGGGGCCCCCACAGAGTCAAGGATGATAAAGGGAGTCCCCATTATCCATTTAGACAGTCTGGTGAGTGGGTGCAACCAGACTCCAAGAATATCTAAGTGTCTGAATATTCTGTGATATATGTTCTGTCTTACTTTCGAAATATAATTACTTGTTAGGTACATTTTTTACTGATACACAGAAGAATAACGTCTGTGTCCTGGCATTATTGGGTGCATGCACAGATAAAAATCATTGATGTTTTTTTTACACACACACACACACACACACACACACACACACACACACACATGCATGCATAAGCCACAGCAGTACTAGTTATGTACTTAATTTCAGCAAACAGCAATGCCTTGTGCAACATTGGTACTGCCACACCAGATTAGTCACTGCTGTTTAGCAGCCGTCAAACAGCAGAAGCAGTAAGATTTATCCCATTGAGGAGTAATGCATACTTGTCACTGTCCCTACTTTCACAGACCTTCCCTGATTTTGTTCATACTTTTGCTTTATCCTTCGTAAAAAGTCTGATTTGCTGGTAAATCATTCAGGATTACAAACAGTCAATTAATCCAGACATCTGAGTTTTATACTTATTGTCCAAAAATAGATGATGCAAAATATGTTATTCTAGTAACTTTTTAAGTGACTTAGAGAAATATTTAAACATATTTATGATTCTGAGCATTTATTCTATTATTTTTGGGATTGTACTGAATTCTTAAGCAAAGAAATTGAGTTATAGAATCTGGTGTTCTGGTATTAGTTATAAAACTACCTGAAAGAGAAACTATCCCTGATGATCGGAAGCATCAGCTCTTCTTAAAATCCAAAGTTTGCACTGAGGTAAGTCACTCTGGGCTGATCCCTCTAGTGCTTATATTGTTCATGTTCATTATCAGCTTCATCCTAACAGGGTCATATCACAGCCCGTTCATGTTAAAGTACATAATTAGGAAATTAATAATTTTTTCATTCCTCATTTTCCCCAATCAGCAGCAGCTTTGTGGGGTCCCCACACAGACAAAGATGATTAAGGGGCCCCCTGCAGCCATGGTTTTGCAGGGACTAAAGCTGGCTATGTAATTAGTTTTAGTGGAGAAAATGTCCAAAAGCAGGGTTTAACTAAGCCAGGAGCACTATGTCAGTAGTAAAATATTTAATGGCATTCTGATGCCTGTTACTTGACAAAACACTGTTACTACAACCAGAAATATCTTTGAATTTTAAGGGAGATATAAATAAGAGATATTACCCTCATAGTTTATTAAGTATGCAAGACTGCTGCACTAGCTTTTGTTGGTTTTACAGATGTAACAAAATATCAGGATAAGATAACTTGCTGTGGTTGGGGGCCCCCAGGGGGGAGGGGCCCCAGCGACCATGAGGGTTCGCTGGTGCCTAAAACCGGCTATGTGTATATGTCTCTCGAAACCGAACTACAGATGTTTCAGTTCTGAAGATAATTCATCTTGGATACAGACTACAGTGGGTATCCCCTCGTTTTCAGTCAGGGGTATTTCTACCCCCAAAGAATGTAAATTCATTTGTTCCTCTAAATTTAAATCTGTCTTGAGGAGTAATAGACCCTGTTCCATCTTCCATTCAAGGGAAAGTTATCTATTCCCAAATTTTTCTGGTACCTAGAAAAAAAACATCGGGAGACTAATTTTAGAACTTTAAAAGCTGAAGTCTCAGTAGTAGTAAAATTCCAAATGCTTGCCTTGCAGACTTTTTCCTCTTCTATTTTCCAAGACTTATCCTACTAATTTAGACATCAGAGATGCCTATCTACATATTCTTATTTACAGTCATCACAGATTTTCAGCTAGCAGCATGGCACTTGGAGGGACCAGGCGCGGCAGATGATGGTGACCAGCCAGTACTGTCTCACCAATATTTGTTGGTATGGAGAGTGATTTGGCTCACTGCATTGGCCACACAAGGGTGGGTTATCACTCTCAGAAGGATCCTAACAGGACCAAACTGCACTGGCAGTGTGCTGCTTCTCTAGAAAGGCATTATGTGTGATAGCATTGCTTGCCTACTTCTGAGTAGTATTATTTACAGTGCCTGCTGTGGAGTTGGGGGTTAGGAAAGTTCACAAAATCAGCAGACTAGTCCACCTTCTGTACAAGTGGACCAAATGAGTTGATAAGGTTCTTCCAGTGGAAAAGAAATGGACTGATGGGCACTAAACCTGTTGAGCGATGCCCGGGCCCCCACTCATGGTAAGAATGAATGAGCCATTGGACAGATTCCATGGACTGCCAAAAAATAAGTAAAATTAAAATAAGATGGCATGCGGGGAAAGAGGTAGGGTGAAGTTGGGACAGCAGTGGACATACACCAGGATAGATGGAGGAGAATGAGAAAGTGTCTGCCATTGTGTAAGATAAAGCACAGAAACCAGTTGGGTTCGTTCATGAGTACCCAGGAGTCCAGTGGGCTGGCTGATCCTTTGATGGAGATATTGAACACTTCACTGGTTGGTACAAAATGCCCATGAACTGGAAGGAGGGGCAAGAAATGTGTAAAGAACTAGAATATTAACTGAACACCAAAAGCAGAGAAAATCGTGGAAAGACTCCTGAGGGGAAGACTATTATCCCGGAGTGCAATAATCTCCATGAAAACGCCAGTATGGGTTCATGGCCTGAAGAACTGTTAGACAAACCCAATCCAGTTTTTCAACTCTAGTATAGATGAGCTTTGTTAAGGAGTACCAATAAGTAAGTTGTTGCATTCACTCAGGCCTTTTATTTGCTCTGATACAGGCAAGGCAATTTATAGAAAAAAAACGGGGGTGGGAGGGTTAGAACTAGAAGACTGGGTGTCGTGGGAGAAGGTTAAGCTCACTGGTAAAATTTAGTAATGGTTAGCAATACCTTTTAGTCATTACTGACTGTACCACTAAATTTCCTGTAGTAGTATCCCTGTGAAACATTAATGCTAAGTCAGGAGCTCAAAAGCTAATGTTACTGTCCTGGGTGGAGATATCCAAAGAAACCTGCACATGCTCCCATTTATGTCCAGGGTAATCTACCAGCTTTACCACTATTTGAAAGTAAGAGTTAAGAAATTCAGTGTACTACCCTCAGGTAAATGGGTTAGTGGAATATTTTAATAAAACTCTGAAATCTGTGCTCGAGGCAGTAGATCTTAACAGTAACTTGGATTTGTTACTTTTCTGTCACCTTTTTGCTTTGAGAGGTGCCTTCAGTGTCAACAATTTCCCATTTTAAGCTAGCATTCCTGAGGATTTCTGGACACAGCAAAGAAGACTTGTGATGAAGAGGAAAATGTTTAAAAGTGTGATGGCACACTTGCATGACAGGTTAAAAGCTGTTGGGCCATTTGTTAAAAGTCTTATGCAGAGGGCAAAATTATTGAACCAGAGGGTGTTAAATAAAAATGACGTACTTAGGAAGTTTAATACGTGCAGAAAACATAACTTATTCCCCTGCTAAAAATAAATTCATAGCAAGATCCCTTTAAGGTGATAGAGAGAATGAACAAAGTACAAAATAATGCAGACTGTTAAGAGGTAAAGTGGTACATTACATAAATGTGTATGGAGGGAAGTGAAAGCTTCTGTAATTAGAATTGAAGCTGATGCAAGTATGATCAGTATGGTGTTAAGAAATTCTGACCTTGCTGTTCAATAGATGAAACAGGAAGAGAGAATTACTGAGAATTTTTTCCCAGAAGTACTTTGTAGAATGAAATTAATACGACATATTGAAACTGTCTGGATAGAAGATAAACTTAAGGCAGTACGGTATAACATGGCCTCAAAGAAATTCAGTAACTGAGGAAGTAGAGAAAATGCTTAAATTGCAAGATGTTAAGTTGTCAATCTCGCCTTCATTCTTGCTGGATGGGTTCGGAGCCGATCCTCGGCGCTTTAGCTCGAGAACTCCTTTTACCAGCTCGAGGCAACCCTATATCCCATGATGCAAGGCGGAACTACCTCAGATCTCGTTTGCCGCTTAGCGAAAGAGGTCTCCTTTGCCAGCTGAGGTAAGTTTTTCTTTGTAAAATAAGAAAAAGAGTAGTTAGGGGTTTATTTTTCCCTTTTAGTGTCAGTTTAGTCTGTAGTTAGTTACAGCCCACCCTATTCCCTTGTTTCAAACTTTTTTATAATCTTTAGTCTAAAGTTTTTTAGTCAGGCCTACTTCCCTATTGGTTATTCCTTCCTGTGTGTTTGTGTAAGGGATTAATTTGTGTGTTTGTTGGGATTGTTTGTGTTTCCATCCTCCTAGGATGTCAAAGGAAGGCAAGGTCTCAGGCTTCAAGAAGTGTGACCAGTGCTGTCAGAAAATGTCTCTGACAGGCGGTCACACTTCCTGGGGCCTTTGCACCTGCAGGACTCCTGTGCTTTATGTCATGCTTTTAGCCAGAGAGTCCTGCAGGAAAGGAGGAATAAACTCATCCTCCGAGGCTTACTTAAGCCAGAAGGTTCTCCTCTAAATTAGGGTCAGGAAAACCTTCTAAACCACCAAGGCTCAGGCTGCAGTGTCCAAGCCTCCTCCAGTGGCTGGCTGGAGCGATACATCTGCTGTAGTGGGTTGGCGCCGACCGGCTCCGATACCCTGACTACTGCGGCTCGGCTGGAGCAGACACTTTATCCATCGGGCGAGATATCCTCGGCTCCATCTGGTTCAAGGGACTTCGGCTCCGATGGCTTTGACTCTTAAGAGATCGGTCCCCTTCTATACTGAGTATCCACGATCTTTGAGATCTTCCAGGCTGTCTGACCACGATTTAGAGGGTGGTAAGCAGGCTGTTGAAGTCTCAGGCACTGGCCCAAATGCTCCATAGCCCATCTCAACAGACTTGCTATAGCCCCAATCCTTGAACTTCCTCCTCTGACTCCACACCGGTTAGCTTCTCGGGACAGCGACTGTTTGATGCCATCCTTTGCCGATCTCCTTGAGACCTTCCTTGGAGGGATCCGGTCATCGGGTTTCCACCCTTCTCTCTTGGAACCCGGCCATTCCTGTTTCTTGAGCGGGTGTGTTCCGGCCTCCCGGGAGAGGAGCCTTTGAGGTGATGAGGAGTGTCCTGGCCTCTGAGCCTGGTCAACAGTCCATCCCTCTAGCTCCTCCCTCTTCAGTGCCTGCAGATGCCTCTTGCCAACCTCTTGCTCACAGGCCCAGGTATCCATCGCCCCAGGTTTCCCCACTGGGAATTTCCTCCTCTTCCGAGGTTTCTCCTGATCCTGCAGGGGAACCCCTCGGAAGGTAGAAACACACAGACTCCCTGAGTCTACTACATCTGATACCGACTTAGATGAGTCGGAGGGTTCCCACAGTCGCCCTCTGAGGATGTCTCTTTTCAGACATCCTTGAGCTCCTCAAACAGAAATTGGCCCTCCATTGACCCCTCCGAGGATGAGTCGGTATACCTGGAGGCTTTGGATCCCGACCCTCCACCTCCTGGGTGTCTCCACCTTCGACCCACTCATGCAGGTAGTGGCTCGTGGCGCTCAGATTCTGTGGAACCTGTCCCCAGAAGACCATCCAAATTCATTACAAACAGTTCCTTTCAAGGGTGTTCGGTGGATGGTATGGTGGTGGCAGCTGCCACTAAGAAGGAATTGGCGGATCCTTCAGTACCTGTCCATTCTCCTAATAAGGACTCTAGGACCATGGACAGGTATGGGCGGATGTTTTCTTCAGCGACCTTTGCTATCGTTAGTTGAATTATCTTTGTCACTTCACCAGGCTTCAACGAGATGTTCTCAAGGAACTGGGAGTAGTAGTCCAGGATCCTTCTGCTGCTGGGGCTCAGGAAAAGATTGCCTCAGCTTGCTATCCTGAATTCCATATCTAACTCCTCCATGCGGCTCATATCCTATGCGGCCGATGGAGCACAGGAGTCGCTCTTAGGCGCCAAGCCTGGATGCTTTATAATTTCGGACCCCTTTAAGGCATCCTTCACTAATACCCCTTTGATGGTTCGGCTTTGTTGGGACCTCAGGTGAAGGATACCTTGACCAGGTGTGAGCAGGGCGGTAAAACTCTTTCTGCCGTTGGAGTCCAGTTTTCCACTCCTTCTAGACCATACCCCAAGGGTCAGAAGGAAGATGGTTCCGTAAAGCCCAAGGAGCTACACGGACACACGTGGTCAGTTAGAGGCAGAGGGGTAACAATAATAGGCTGCCCTAGAGGCAGGGGGTCCTCAGAACCAGGGCAACAGGGAGTCTCTTCCTGAGAAGCCCTTTCAGCATCCCTGAGGTGTTGCCCGACTGTCCACCCTTGGAGGCAGTCGCTGTACCCAGTAGCCTGGCAATCCCTATCTCAAGAGATGTGGGTACAGTCGATTATATCCGAGGGTTACAAAATCCCCTTGAAGGTTTCCGTACCTCTTCAATCCCTTCCAGACATCTCACCGGTCAAAGTTGGCAGAACAGGAGGTTTCAAAGCTCCTAGAAAAAGAGCCGTCCAGACTGTGCCAGCAGACCAGGTAGGATCTCTACTCAGATTCTTTTGGTCCCCAAAAGGACGGAGATTGGAGACCAATATTAGACCTGAGCAATCTGAACAGATTTGTCAAGAAGGCAAGATTCCGGATGGTCACGCTTCAGTCCATTCTGCCCTTTCTGGGCAAGGACAACTGGATGTGCTCTATAGACCTTCAGGATGCTATCACATAAAGATTCACACTCAGAAGGTTTCTCCGCTTTCGGCTAGGGGACTAGTCATTACCAATTCAGAGCCCTGCCCTTTGGCCTCACTTCAGCCCCCAGAGTGTTTACCAAATGCATGGCAGTGGTCACAGCTCATCTGGAGGATTCCAGGTGTTTCCCTATTTGGACGACTGGCTCCTCTCCGCCACCACCAAGTGTCAGCTTCTTCAGTCCAGGGACTACACTCTACAGCTTTGCAGGAGTTTGGGAATTTCAGTAAACTTCGAAAAATCTTCTCTGCTGCCTTGCCAATCTATCACCTTTATAGGCGCAGAGTTAAACACCGCCAAAATGTTAGCCAGACTAACAGATCAAAGAATTCTGGACATCCAAAATTTGTTCGCTTCTTTGCAAAGCAACAAGATCAAAGCCAGATTTATACTGAAGGTTCTAGGTCTTATGGCTGCGGCCATTGTTCTTCTACCACTGGCTCGCTTCCATGCGTCTTCTGCAGTGGATGCTAGTCACGCAGTGGTCGTACCACAGTCTCCGATGAGGCACGAAATCTTGGTAACACAATCGTGCGAGCTCATCTGAACTGGTGGATATCTTCCCTCTTCTTCATCAGGGCCGACCCTTTATTCCCCTCCTCCAGTTGCCACAGTCACTACGGATGCCTCTCTGATCGGGTGGGGGCATTATCAGGGCAGGATGGTCCACGGACGTGGCAACCCATAGAATACCATCTGCACATAAATGTCCTGGAGATGAGAGCAGTGCTTTAACGTTGCAAGCCCTCAACGACTTTCTTCCCACGGGACTATTGCAGTACAGACGGACAACATGTCCGTAGTCTGGTACATCAACAAGCAGGGCGGGACCCGGTCCTATCCGTTATGTCGAGAAGCTCTCAGACTTTGTTTCTGATAGCGCAGGTCCAACCTATTAGCGGACAGGCTGAGCAGATCCATTCTGATGCGTGGTCTCTCAATCAATCTGTGGTGGATCAGATTTTTCTGAAGTGGGGCACTCCTTGTTGCGATCTTTTGCTACTCCTCAAAACAACAAGTGCCCGATTTCTTCACTCTTTCCCCTTCCAGGCCAACCTCTGAGAGACTCTCTAACCCAGGATTGGCCCGGGGACTCTTTTCCTCCTTTCCCTTGATTCCACAAGTCATTCAGAAAGCCACCGTTTTGAGAGCCAAGTTGATCCTCATTGCCCCATATTGGCCTCGACAAATTTGGTTTCCGTCTCTGCATCGTCACCTTCTGGTGCAGCCCTGGCATCTGGACCCAGTTCGGATCTCTTGATCCACGGTCAGCAGCACCGGCCATTCATTCTCTCAACCTCACTGCTTGGTTGCTCCACTTCCTACCCTAGCCAGGCTACCGATGATTTTGGACTCAGTCAGAGACATTTTAGTCTCTTCTTTGAAGTTGTCCACTAGGACTGTTTATGCTAGCAAGTGGCGACGTTTTCTATTTAATATTGACCCTTTACTGCTCCTGTACATTCGGTTTTAGATTTCCTGGCGGAGGTTTTTCATTCAGGATCCTCGTCATCTACAGTCAAAGTACAACTGGCTGCTATTTCTAAGTATCATGTTGGCCTGCATGACAATAACATTATGTCTCATAGGTTATGCAAGGCCTTTCTCAGAGGAGTTTTCCTCCTAAAACCACCTATAAAGCATCCTCAATGGGATCTAAACTTAATGTTGGCATCCTTGATACTACCTCCCTTGAACCGTCTGCTTCATGTTCTTTGAAGTTATTAACCTGGAAAACTATATTTTTACTGGCTGTCACTTCTGCAAGAAGGGTTTCGAGATTCAAGCTCTCTGCATCCGTTCCTTATTTGGTTTTCATAAGGACAGGGTATCATTAAGAACTAACCCTTCCTTTCTATCTCAAACCAACATTAACCAATCTATAGATCTACCAGTCTTTTTCCCAAACTATTCCGACAGAGCTGAACAAAACTGCATTTTTGGATGTCCATCGTCAGCTCAGGTACTATTTGCATAGAACTAAATTCAGAAAATCGGACCAACTATTTGTCTCCTATGCAGAAAACAGGATAGGTCTTCCAGTATCTAAAGTGACCTTATCCAGATGGTTGACTTCCACTATTTCCTATGTGTACTCTCTCAGGGGCAAACAGCTATCTTCTAAGCCAAAAGCACACTCAACCAGGAGTCTATCCACTTCTGCAGCTTTTCAGGATAGACTACGTCTCTCATTACAAGTTGGACTTGGCCTCTAGAGATAGGGCCAGTTTTGGTTCCACAGTTCTCAAGAGTCTGTTCCATTGAGCCACCGGGATACAGGTGCTAGGATCCAGCAAGAATGAAGGCGAGATTGACAACTTAACATTTGTTATGTACCTACCATAACATTCTTCCCCTGGCCTGGACAGATCTTGGAGTTCCTATTAGATTGTTTCTGTTAGGAGGATTTCTTAACCATTGTTCCTGTTTCTGTTAGGATAGTCTTTAGCTGCCAAACGAGATCTGAGGTAGTTCTGCCTTGCATCATGGGATATAGGGTTGCCTCGAGCTGGTAAAGAGAAGACAACTAACATGGAACGTTATGGTAGGTACATAACTTCTAATTATTGAGGTATTCCAAAGTGAATAGGCAGTCAGTGGTGTTGGTTTCTAAGCTGGATGGCTTCTTAAGATTTTGTAATTGTTAATGCCTTGTAATAATCCTGTAACATTGCTGTTTAATGCTAATTTATAATGAAAATTGTATAATATGTTGGAGCTTTTCTCCCCGGGCCTCCGCTGAAAAAGGGCTGTTCAGCTCAGTCGGACAATCCCGGTCAACAAATGTAAAATAAAATAAATAATAATGTTTCAAATCCAACAGCAGCTGTTGGTCTCCCCTGATCTGTAATCATCCTCCTGTAAGTTTTTGCATTCAGGTAATCCAAACCATCCTTCAGGTCAAGCAAGTCTCTGCCTCCCATATCAAGCAGTGGAAATTTCAAAGTTTCTCTTGAGCACTGGGCACCCACAGATACTTGTCCTGCAACTAAAGAGACTAAACACTAATGTAGGTGCTTAACTTCCAAGTGTCTAGACAGTAAAATACCTTATCTGCATTAACTTAAACAAAAGTTAGTGAGTGTTTTAGTACATTTCTACTGTATAGTTCCTTAATTAAACCTCTGTACTGATGAGTACATCACCAGGAATAAACAGCTGTATATTGCTCACCAATTAGTGTCCCCCCCATACTAAAGTCAATTTTCTTTTGAGAAATACTCAAATCTATAAAATAGCATTTCATTTCCTCTCCTGTTTCATCTTTAACTAACCCCAGCTTTAATTCTATATCCTTTTAAGAATGTCAGAAAATTATACTCTGTGCCCATAACATAGTGTATAACCTTAATGTAAACATACAGTTTAAATTACAGTTAAAATTTTCAATTTAACATATAACCATTTAAGCTAACACTGCATACTTACCAAAGCCTAAGGAAACACTTGGAGTCAGTGGTAGCCCACTTCGCTCACCCTCACTGAGCTCGGGCTTGCTCCCCTCCTTTTCCTGCCCCCGATTTCCACCCATCCCCACTACTTCTACTTTTATTCTAACCTTTAATCACCTGATCTGTAGTCCAACCCTTAATTCCCTAACTAGCCCAACCCACTCATCCTACCTCTCCCCATCTCCAATCCAGTTACATCCCACTCCCAACAACACATTTCCAGACAACACACCTCTACCCTCACACACAACCAACCAGGAATCCTAGTTGTACTACTCACTCAAAGTAGTATCATGTTACCCACACTCACATCCCTATCACTAGCTCTACTATCGCTAACCTTCCTAACTTCCTTACAAACAGACCTACCACTGCACAACTACTCCTATCACACTACCCACACTAGCCCACCTTCTCAAACCCACTCACACTTCTACATCTGCCCTACAATCATAAATCTTACACCTACATATTACTCACTAACAAAAATGACACCATCTCACCACACTAAGAAAAACTCTCATAGACCAAGTTCACAAACAATTTAATATTAAAAAACACATACTGACACTCCTACAAACTCTGCTAACCTGTGGTGACATTCACCCAAATCCAGGTTCCCTTTCAGCCAGACAAACATCTGACCTGCTAATCCTAAATCTCAACATAAGAAGTATTACCAACAAGCTAACAGACCTACATGCATTCATAGCCCACTACAACCCTGATATACTCACCATTACAGAGACCTGGCTTAAACCCAGTATCCAAGATGAAGACTTTCTTCCCCCAGGGTATAATACACTTGGATCCGACAGAACAAACAGGAAAGGAAGAGGGGAGTAGCCATTCTCTTTAAAAACACCCTTAACCTCCAGCTCCTGCACACTACACCACCCACTTTTCAAAATGCTGAAGTCCTATTTTCTGTCCTATCCATAAGAAACACCAAGAAGATCAATATAATATGCTGCTACATACCTCAAGACAACAACCCACTCATAATAGAAGGCATCCTACACTGGACAAAGGACAATCTACCTCAGGAAACAATCCTACTAGGAGACATTAACACTGACTGGGCAGCCTGTAACTCCAGCAGCCCCTCACAACATATCAATCTATATGGGTTCTCTCAACTAATTGAAGAACCAACTAGAATAGATGAGAAAACAAAGAGAGAATCCATACTGGACTGGACACTAACCAACTATCCCAAACAAAACTATACAGTAGGCTGTCTCCCAAATGACCTAAGTGATCATCTCCCCACCTTCCTACTCCACAAACATTCCATTCACCCCAAACCAGTAATCTACAAATTTGTAGGAGATGACTGTAACCTTACCCCACAATACCTAAATACTGTCCTAAGCCACTGCAACTGGGAACCACTGCGGACACTTTGGTTAGACCAGGCAGTAGACTACTTAAATACTAAATTCTCTAACATCCTTAACAGTCTACCTCCCAGCAGAAAGATCAGAGTTAAAGCCAGCTAAGCACCCTGGCTAAATAGAAGAACCAGAGCCTTATTAAAAGCTAGAGATAGAGCCTGGAAAATCTGGAAAACTGACAAAACCCCTAGCTCCAGGCAATACTATCAACAGCTTAGAAACAAGGCCAAGACTGAATCCAAAGTAAACAAACAAAACTATTTTCTTAGCATCCAAAGGAAATATTCAAATAATCCACAAAAATTCTGGCATGCCATTAACTCCCTAATAAAGCCAGGCAAAACCACAACTCCAGCACCCAGATCTACTAACAGTACCCTAAACATAGCTTCTCAATTTAATAACCATTTTACTAAATCCATCTTATCCCTGTCCAGTCAAATAACCAAAAATAGTCTACCTCAATCACAACCTAACCTATCCCATACCACCCCCTCGTTTAGCCTATCACCAGTGCCCACCTCAACTATCAAAACTCTTCTTAAAACTAAAGCCAACCACACTGGCAGCTGATATACCTGCTGCATACCTAAAAATGGCTAGCGACTCCCTGTCATATCCTGTCTCCATCCTTATCAACCACTCCATACTAGAATCCTACATACCCAAACTCTGGAAAGTATCTCACATCATTCCTCTCCATAAAGGAGTAACTCTCCAACTACCAACCTATTGCCATCCTTTGCCCCTTATCCAGAATTCTTGAGAAATGCATCCACTTGCAAGTGATGACATTTCTTAACACACACAATCTACTATCTAACACACAACACAGTTTCTGTCCACATCACAGCACTACCACAGCCCTTCTATCCTTCACTAATTATATAAACCTTCACAGGAATGATAACAAATATGTATCAGCCATTTTCCTAGACCTCTCAAAAGCATTTAATAAGGTCTCCCACTCCATTCTACTAGACTCACTAACATCATTATCCTTCACCTCCTCTACTATAGCCTGTTTCAGAAGCTACCTATCTGACAGGCATTAATCAGTCCAGTGGAAAGGAACTCTGTCTACACAACATAAAACCACCATAGGAGTCCCACAGGGCTCTATACTGGGCCCACTATTATTCTCTGTTTTCACAAATAACCTCAATAGCTCTACACAACATGTCACACTCATACAATATGCAGATGATTCAAACCTGATCTGCTCAGCCTCATCTCCCACCACCCTACATACACTCACTCAAGATGCCTTTAACTCGGTAGAAAAATGGATACCAGGTAGCCAACTAATTCTAAATCCCAACCTCTACTTTACCATAACATCTAAGAACGGTCCAACATCTCCCCTTCTAACCACACCAAACATCTGGGCATTGAAATAGATAATCTCCACTTTGATGTTCACATCTCACATACCATAAAACTAGTACACAAAAAACTAGGCTCCCTATACAGGCATAAGTCCTTTCTCTCAGAAAAAGCAAGAGTCACTCTTGCACAAAGCCACCTCCTCTCAACTCTGTTATACGCAGCACCAATCTTTACCCAAATCAGACAATGTGACCTAGACCAACTATAATCATGCTACAATAAAATAGCCAAGTTTGCTACTAACTCAACCTATAGAATGCATCACTGTGCTGCGCTAAAAGAACTAAAATGGCTTGAGCTACCACAGCTACTTAACAATCACCAGCTGGGCACAGCCTACAATATTCTCAAATATCCTGAAAAAAAACCTTCATTATCCGACCTACTTACTGTCTATACTGCAAACTGGTACCTAATATCAAGTGAAAAATCTGTCCTCTCCATCACCAATTCTAGCAATAATGCAGGGAAAGTGCTCTACTCTAACACTGTTGCCAGAAATTGGAACTCTTCCCCTATCCGTGTCCACTGCCCCCTCCACATCCATATTCAAAAACTCCCTCAAATCATACCTTCTTAGTACCTGGTCATGCCCTTGTATCACATAACCCTACCCATACTACTATTAACTCCGCAAACTCCTCTGATCCCCCTGTAGGCTCGGTCATCTGAAGGGGTACTTTTAACTGTAGAATCTTACTTGATAAATTATCTTCTCTTACCAATGTATAACTGACATTGTCTTTTTACCCATGTTCTATATCTTCTTTTACCTGGAATGTTTTATTAATTTCTTATTATATTACTATGCTCAGCATATATGATAAAACCTGTTTGTTTATTATGCTGGATGTACCGTAACTGACATTGTCTTTTACCTATGTTCTATATCTTCTTTTACCTGGAGTGTTTTTATTAATTTCTTGTTATATTACTATGCTCAGCATACACGGTTACCTGTTTTGTGTATTATGCTGGATGAACTGTATTTGTATAACTTGATGCTGGAGCTTTTTCTCCCAGAGCCTTCGCTGAAA